>NW_024081693.1:0-282991 GCF_003009895.1 Hyaena hyaena
GGAGGGGGGGAGGGGCATGAAGGAGGGCACTTTGGGGATGAGCACTGAGTGTTATGTAAAAACTAATTTGACAATAAACTATTTGTAAAAAAAAAAAAATATAGCTATTTCTTTTTCAAATCAAATAATTTCAAACGGGAATTAATATTTTTGTAATTATGCATTCTTTTAAGGTTTTTCCAATCCATCCTTACAGAAATGCGGGATAAGTATGATTTTGAGGGGAAAAAATCTTAGGTATATTGTATAATTTTTTTATCGCAATGAAGTTAGTAAATACTACTATGTGCCTTGAATTGATTATTTTAGTTTCATAGCTATATTCTCCCCTCTAATTTACCACACCTCTTGATGAAGGGTGTGCCGATTGAGAGAACCATTTATTCCATAATATTTGCAGAAGGTGCACTCTGAGCTCAGTGCAGTGCTATATTTTGAGAATTTAAGAAAAAAAAGAGACAGGCATATTTTTGCCTTCATCAATCTGAGGATTAGTAAACTCCCATGCTTCCCCTGATTCAAAGTTGCCACCATGGTATTATAACTCAGATGTTGACATTTCTTGTGGTCAAAACCTACTGTGTTCTTTGGTTCTTTTAGAAGATTTTCATTGCAAACTTTGTGCTGAAACAGTCCCTTAGCTCCAGAATTGATGCCCTTCTGGCTTTCATACACCCTGATTTCCATGTCTCCAGCTTGGCATTTCATACAATGCTTGATTTCATAGTTTATCCATGTTCTGAAAGGCTATCTTGTATTTTTTCCACACTATAAAAAATGCCCTTATAAATCTGAATTACAATCTACTGACTTATAAAACTATACATTTATTGATATTCATGTAATAAAATTAATATATTAATATATTTAATATATCTAATAAATAAGCATATTTATAAGTCAGCAATTCACTTATAAAATGTTATATTTCTATACAAATATATTTATATAGTATAAAATAATTTCTTCAGAAAAATATTTCCTCATGCTTGAGTTAATTCTCTAGTTGTTTTGTTTTGTTTTTGTTTCTGTTGTGTAACAAGCTCAATACGCCAGCCTCAAATCTCTCTTATTATCTGTAATTGGACAAGGCCCCTTGATACCTGACCCTTTTCAGAAATGAGGAAAGTTTCTAGTCCTTGTCTATCTACATCTGTTAAACCAGTCTTTTTTGTTTGTTTGTTTGTTTGTTTTTTGTTAGTTATACCTGTTATAAGACACTTTACTGAGTCAGGTTGTGATGACATTAAGAGATATCTTTGAGTCATTATCAAGGTAGCAGGCACTGGTTCATTATTAAACTCATCATTTACCTTTCCAAATAAAAGAGAAATGAAATGAAACTTAGCTCAGAGCATGACCCTTGGAGACAGGTGTGGTTCATTTTCAAATGGTCATTCATTAGCTATGTACGAGAATTTTACATCTGAAAAACCTATCTTAAATTTGTAAAATGGGGATAATTGCTGCTACCTACTGCACATTATTTCTGAAAAGATGAAATTAAGCAGGATGCTAATTGTGTTTAACATAGTGATAAGAACTCAATAAAAATCAACCATTTCTCTTGCTATCATTTTACAGATTTTATACCAAATTTATGCTCAAAATGTGTCAATTTAAAAATGCCAGAGGCACCTTGGTGGTTCAGTTGGCTCAGCATACAACTTTGGCTCAGGGCATGATCTCACGGTTTGTGAGTTCGAGTCCTACATCAGGATCTGTGCTGACAGCTCAGAGCCTGGAGTCTGCTTCTGAATCTACGTTTCCTTCTGTCTCTGGCCCTCCCCTGCTCACTCTATGTCTCTCTATCTCTCTCTCTCTCTCTCTCAAAAATAAACAAATGTTAAAAACTTAAAATGCCAAATTTTGGGGTGCCTGGAGACTCAGTTGGTTAAGTGTCTAGCTTCAGCTCAGGTCATGATCTCAGGGTTCTTGAGTTTGAGCCCAACATAGGGCTCTGCTGACTATGTGGAGCTTGCTTTGAATTCTCTCTCTCCCTGTGTCCCTAGCTTTCCCTTGTTCATGTATTTTCTCTCTCTCAAAATAAATAAATAAACTTTAAAAACTATGCCAAATATTACAATGAGTTGCAAAAGAATAAAGATAAAAGTATTTTAAAACATCAAATGTTGGTGCATATCTTTGAAATTAAAAGTTGTCATCTTCAACTCAGTGAAATCATCAAGAAACATTATAGGAGCACCTGAGGGGCTTAGTTGGTTAGGCATGTCACTCTTGGTTTCAGTTGAGGTCATAATCTCAGGTTTCCTGAGTTTGAGCCCTGCATCTGGCTCTCCCCTGTCAGTGCAGAGCTGACTTCTGGTCCTCCATCTCCCTTCCCCCACTCATGCACTCCCTCAAAAATAAATAAACGTTTCAAAAACAAAAACAAAAGCAAAGGAAAAAATATTACACTGAAGATTACAGACTGCCTGATTGTGTCCTCCCCACCAATTCATATGTTGAAACCATAATCCTTAATGAGATAGTATTAGTAGGTGGGTCTTTGGTAGGTAATTAAGTCCTATGAGCAGGTCTTCTTGATGGGTTTAATGCCTTTATTTAAAAAAAAGGATGAAAAAAATTCTCCTCTTTCCACTAGGTGACGATACAATAAGGCATCCCTCTGCAAACCAGTAAGAGAGGCTCTCAGAAGGAACCAGTCTGGTACCTTGATCTTAAATTTCTCAGGCTCCAGAGCCATGGTTGGGGAGGGGAGTGTGCAGAGGGAATAGTTTTTTAAGCCACCTAGTCTATTGTATACTGTTATACCAGCCAGAATGATGAAGACACAAATTACCATTTTTCTACTATCAATACAATACAAATGTGTGAAAATAGACTCTACTGACGAGATCTTTGGGGTTCAGGCGATATTATGAATTTTTGTTGAGAATGAAAAGGGAGACAAGCCTGTGGAGGGAGATTTTGCAATATCTGCCAAAAATTACATATATTACATCATGTGATTCACAAATGTTACCTCTGGGTCTCTGTAGTAATACTGAATACTCCAAGAAATACTGAAAATCTACTAAGGTAGATGTCCATGGACATCTTGTGTAGATTCAACTTTAAAACCATGTAAATTTTTATAATTATACAAGTTAAATGTCAAAGCAATCTCTTAAAATGAAATCTCTAGAAAAGAAAAAAAAATCTGTCATTAGTTGATGAAATAATCACATGGAGAGAGAAATTATCATGATTGCAAAATACAGTAATTTGGTTGCATATCTCTTGTGGTATATACCATAAGAAAGAACTCCACAAAAATATTGAATTGTTTTTAGTAATGATATTGTTAGCAGTAATATTGATATTGACAGTGAGTCTGTTTTATTCTTATATTTTGGGATATAGCTAATGAATACATGTGTTACTATACCTATTTTAAAAACATATTTTAGTCAAATAACCAAATTCTTTAATTTTACACCCTGTAAACTTCACCTATCCAATAGTAACAGGTGTTTAAACTGTAGGGCATTTCTTACTCTTCAGATTTCAGGGAAAGCCAATAATGTAAACCCTGGTATCCCTTCATATGGAAACTAAAATAATACTTGCCTGGTTTTACCTTTTTTTGTTGGTTTTATTTTACACATTTTGAATAAGGAAGAAGAATTACCATGAATTTCAGATTGCTGATATGAATAGTTGTCAAACCCTCCAAAATTCAAAATCTCTAAATGAATAACTCTTAAACTTATAATTTATTACACTGAATGTTGAATGCCAAATATATCAGGCTTGTTAAATTAAGAAACAAGGAGTCTAGACTAAGGTGGCTTTACTGTTATGGCAGCTACCTAAAGGAGCCAAAATCTAAGTCTGTGTACAGATGCCTCAATGTTATGAAACCCAAAACTCTAAGAACAACCAATCAAAAATAAAACTAGGCTTTAAACTATAGTCAATTAAGTTTTCTTTCTTTGCTTTGCCTTTTCTCTCTATAACTATAAAATTTACAAGAAAGGGAGAGTTTTGCTTAGATCTGCCTATAGTGGATTGTATAATGAGAAACCCTGGAGACAAAAAATTTCCCGCTGTTGCTACATTTACTTAACTAACCCATTTGGATTCAGGATTCATCCACAGGTGATGGAAGGTACATTACGGTTCTTTTTTTTTTTTTTTTTTAAGGCTATTTCTATACACTAAAAAATGTCAGATGAAAAATGGTATCAATGACTTAAATTTCACATGTTCTAGAAAATTGCTTATATAACAATGTCATTTTAAGCAGTAAAACTCCTCCGAAATCACCAGGAAATTATTGTTTCTTAGCTAGCATTCATGTATTCGAGGCTCACTGTGAACATTTGAGGGATGGTTTTGCATTTATAAAATATATATTTTATTTATAATATTTTATTTATAATTTATACATATAACTTATTTTATTTATAATTTATTTTGCATTATAAAATATAATATAGTTATATTTTTAGAGATCTAACTTAATTTTCAAAATTTGTATTCATCTAGTTTTGAAAATTAGGTCACTACTATTTAACTATTTTTCTTTGTATTATTATGATTAAAATTTTTCTATTTTATCTTTTTGCCTCAACCACTATGCTATTACATAGTACTCTGAATATTAATACTAATATTAATGAATACTTAAACATTTTTATTTCAGCATATGGGCTTATAAAAGAATATGTCCTTGTTGCTTTGTTAATCTACAGTTTGCAGTCCCTAGAATCTAATAGCAACTCTCCTATAAATAATAACTCAAGTATACTTTGTATACATAGAGGGACATATTCACTTTTTTTTTTTTTTTTAGTAACCTGAGAGACTAATGAGACGTGAAAAATAAACTCAACATGATATCTTTGATTGAATCCCTTTTCCCTAAAAGATTTTATTGGAACAATCACCAAAACTGGATGAAGTTTGAGTATTTGATAGTAATTTATTTATCAATGTTATTTTTTATTATTTTTTCTGGCCATAGCTCAGCAACATATTCTTAAATGGTTCAAGAAAATAAAAGGTCATTTTTAAAATTCATGTAACCAGGGGAGCCTGGGTGGCTCAGTCAGTTAAACGTCTGACTTCGGCTCAGGTCATGATCTCACGGTTGGTGGGTTTGAGCCCCGCGTCGTGCTCTGTGCTGATGGCTAGCTCAGAGTCTGGAGTCTGCTTCAGATTCTGTATCTCCCTCTCTCTCTGACCCTCCCCTGCACACACTGTCTCTCCCTTTCTCTCTCTCAGAAATAAATGAACATAAAAAAAATAAATTAAAAGAATAAATAAAATAAAATTCATGTAACTATTCCTTAGGCTTGAAGTTATTTCAAACTACAGGGAAAAATTCACAAACACATTAACCTAAGAATATAGAGTTAATTTTAAAAACAAAGTATCATCTCCATTATATATACATATACACATATTATATATATTATATATTTTATATATTATTTCTATAATATATATTTACATGTAAATTATAAAAATCTGTAGTAAACAAAACTTACTTTATCTTTCAATCTAATTATTTACATGGATAAACCAATTACAATCTTCTACAAGTACACTTTTAATGCCTACAAAAGATTTTATTCTTATTTAAGAAACATTTATAATTATTTAAAAATAATTAACCTGCATACTTCATTTAATCATATCAGAAATGAATAAAATCAGTTTAGATGGCTATGTCACAGTGAATGGTAAAATAATACTAGAAAGTATGGGGAATAAGCTTAAGAATTCCCTGGGCTTACACCAATGGGTTAAGAAGGCATAAGGAAGTACAAAGTCATAGGATGCTCACACCTGAGTTTGGGTAAAAAAGATAAGGACCCCAGGATAGAGCAGAGGCTTGAGGGAGAGGGCAAAGGCCCCCAGTATAGAGTGGACGGAGGAACAAGGCCCCTCAGAATAGAGAGGGGAGGTGCAAAGGCATCCAGAATAGAGAAGAGGGCAAAGGCCCCCATACGAAGATACATGAGGTAAGTAAAATTTAGGCATTCAGGGCAAAAAACGCCCCCCGCAATTCAGTACTACAGCAGAAAGCCTGTGATGCTACCCAGATAGAGGAGCTGATTTAAAAAAGAAAAGGTGCCCTGTTAACCCTGAAGCGTTTTGCTCTATCCACCTTCTCTCCTAGTCTTAGATAAGCAGATCCAGGGCACCCTTTCTGCCGTTAACAACCATCTGCCTATCTGCCTGGTGCCAGGATTTTGTTTTATACTGACCCAAACCCCAAACACTGTGTAACTTCAAAGGCCCCTTTCCCTCATGCCCATGAGTTGATGTTCACAGATTCATTGTCTCTTTGCATGCCCATCAAGTTTGTAAGCCTTCTGATCTTAATACATATGGGGCAAGGACTCCTATTCATGGCTCTTGTCTTTCCCCAGACATTAGCCATGTCTCGTTTTAGCCCTGCATCCTGCTTTCTTGCGAGACAAGAGAGAACTTTAGAGAAGAAAGTATCTCACTATGTGGTACTCCCTATTCTAGATACCATACAAAATTACTTCATTATCATTAATGCCCTAAAAGAGTTATTAATCCCTATTTTGCAAATAAGGAAGTCCCAAAACAGTAAATAGAGGACCTCTGACTTCTCTAATAGGCCAATGTGTCCTTTAAATTGGACCAAATATGGTCTTAGAAACAGAAAAGGGTGGGGAGTATATCCTGACATCTTCAAATTTCTTGTTCATTTTAGTTCATATTTGAATCAGTTGAGTAAATTCAGTAAGACTATTGGTAATCCATTAACATCTACTTAGCATTTTTTCATGTCCATTATATTTATATTAAATAATCTTATTACATTCTTATTATAAGCATTATAGTTAGATTAATACATTAATAGAGAATTTAAATCCTTTGAGGATAACAAAATACTGTGTCCATTATGAATATCTTTATTTAACAGGTCAAATTATTCAGTAATAAGAAAAATAAGAATACTAATATCAACAACTTTAATTTATTGTGATTTTGTCTGTCAAACATAACATTTTTTCCAACCAGAATCTTATGTGAAACATCTCATTTTAATCCCCTTTAGGAGATTTGACTATTGGCACTCAATCTTTATAATTTGATACAAATATGAGTATTAAGTAGTTTAATCCTAAATGGAATACATTTTCATTGTTTAACAAATATTTTATGTAAAATCATCACACACACACACAGAAAAGAGCAAGTGTCATTCCCTCACTTTGCAATAGATTACACTTCATGACTCTCACATAGGCTTGTAATTAGGAGTTGAAATGATAGATAATTTTTCGCCTCAGAAAAGCACTATTCTTTGGACCCAATAGTGCCTAGCAGGATAGCAATACCAAATGATCTCCCATAAAATCAGAAAGAGCAAGAGAAGAATCAGGATTTTAGGTACTGTCTGGTAACTGGCGCTCTTCATGAACATATATGAGACATCTGTTAATCGTCCCCCAAAATTCTTGGGAATCTTCCAACATAGATTTGAGCCAAAATCAAGGGTAGGATGTTTAACCAACTGAGCTACCCAGGTGCCTGGGATCCTTTTCAAGTTAAATTTGAATGTATCCCTTCTTTGCTGCAATCCTCCAATGAGTCTTTTATTCAGCAAAAAATCATAGTCTTTATAATGATCTACAAAGTATAACTTGCTCCACCTCTTCACCACCATTACTTCTGACTTCCTAACCTCTATTCTTTCCCTCTATTTGCTTACCTCTAAGTAGGTAAGCCTTAGTAGGACTATTTTTAAAAACTGCTTTCTGCCCTTTCTCCCATATTCCCTACTTCCTCACCCCATTCTAATGTTGTAGCTCTTATGACTTTATAACACAGTATAAAAATTAATCTTTACTCTCAAATACTCAAAAGTTATCTATCTCCCCTTACTAATATGCTTGTTCACAAGGGAAGAATATTTTACCATATAGATTTTTTAACTGAAATATATCTAATTCTTGCAATTAATAAATATCTGTTGAATGAATGAGAGGATAACTAGAGTAAATGGAATTGGTCATACAGCATGAATGGAATCCTAAAATGTTTCCAAAAATTTTCAGTGAGGAAATAATCAACCAGACTTTTCTCTCATTTTGCAACAAAGAGCAAAGTGTACTTTTGGGCTAAGGGATTTCTGGTTCAAGATGGCTGTGTAGGAAGATTCTGAACTCATCTCCTTCCACACTGAGTCTATAGCTATGTATAGCTACATACAGAATCGTTTCCTCTTTAAGAATCCTGAAGACTGGTTGAATGACTACTACCCATTGGATAAATGAGAAGAATACCATGCCAAAGTGGGTAGGAGGGGTGGGGACACAATCTTGCCCCAACGTTGGATCCAACAAATGGCAGGTAAATTCAAAACCAAGAGTTTCATCCTGAGACACAAAGAGTTTGAATTGCACATCAAGCATCCCAAAACATCTAACTTTGAGCCCCCTAAACATCTAACTTTGAAAAACAATGGGGCCTACATCTGTCAGACTGTAGCCATCTAAGAAACTGCTCTTCAAAGAGTTCACATGCTCGAACTCATCCACCCCAGCGTCCAGCTCAGAGGTAGCCAATCATGCCCAGACATGAAGTGAAGGAAACTCACCTGCGTATATTAAAACATTGGCCTGGGGCACCTATTGGCTCAGTCAGCTGAATGTCTAACTTCAGCTCAGGTGATGAACTTGCAGTTTGTGAGTTCAAGCCCCATGTCAGGCTCTGTGCTGACAACTCAGAGCCTGGAGCCTGCTTCAGATTCTGTCTCCCTCTCTGTCTGTCCCTCCCCGGTTCACACTATCTCCCTTTCTCTCAGAAATAAAGATTAAGAAAAAAAAAAAAAAAGCTTTGGCCTGAGTATAAGCATTTCACTTAACAAATATATCTCAGAGCCTGCTGGAACAGTCTCCTGGGATGAAGACTGGCAGGCACCATCTTCATTCTCTCTCTTTGCCATGCTCCAGAGCACCCATAGCTCATGAAGGGGGAGCTTTTACACACATTTTGCACCCTGATTTCTGTGGTGACATCTAGAAGACTCCACTTGATCACCTGATTCCAAAGGTCAGGGGAATTTCCCTTCATGGCCTCATGAGGTTGTAATAATCCATGTCACCAAGAAAGGAGCTCAGACCACTACCTCCACCCCCAAGTTTTACAACTGCTGCTAGGGGACACCTCTATATCACCTGGGTCTGATGGCTAATGGAACTTATGCCTGTGGGTCTGTAACAATAGAGAACGAATTTTTAAACTGCTACTACCTCCAGAGCACAAGAGACAATAGACCCAGGTGCTCAGCCTTTCTGTAAAAGTGGGTATTAGCTAATCATCATGACTACAGCCTGAGGGGCAGACTTCTAATTAAACATACAGACTATAATCCTTTCCAGAGAACCTGGAAGGTGGGCATTATCCACATGGTTGCCCTCTGCCATGTTCCAGCATGCCAGTGTCTCTAGGAGGGATATTTACATACCTCCAGGGGCAGCTGTTGCCCAGTGGATATCCCTTGATTGTCTGAAACTCATAGCCAGGGAGGCTTGCATTCCTGGGTCTCCCATGACTCTGGAAATCGCAAGGAGAATTCTTGGTATGCTACCACCCCCAGGGCATTGTGCAGAGAGTAAACTAGCATGCTCCCAAGTCATTCTGTGAAAGAGGTCTCTTTGCTTATCCTAAAGCTTTGGCCTGATAGGTAAGCTTCAGGATTGGCACACATTTAGTGGCCCACACAGCTGCTCTCAAGGAAACATAGGCTAAAGAGGATGCCCAGATTTCTCTGTCACCCAGGCATGCACCTCCAGATTGCCTGGCTTTGGTGGCCAGTGGGACTTCTTGCACTGCCTGTATATATTTGCATACTTTTATTTTTTTTTAATTTTTTAATGTTTTATTTCTGAGAGAGAGAGAGACAGCATGAGCAGGGAAGGGTAAGAAAGAGAGGAAGACAAAGAATATGAAACAAGCTCCAAGCTTTGAGCTAGCTGTCAGCACAGAACCCAACGTGGGTGGGGGGGGGGGCTCGAATTCACGAAGTGAGATCATGACCTTAGCTGAAGTCAGACGCTTAACTGACTGAGCCACCCAGGCGCCCTTATATTTGCATACTTTTAAAAGCTGATGCCTCAGAGTCTGGCTTCCAGTCAGCTTGAGTGGAGGTGCTAAATGAGATTTCTTCCCTTAGATTACTAACGGGTCTTGGTACACTCTCAACAGTGGGAATATACCAAGAAGAAATAAAATAGTTTAGACAAAAAGTAAGATTTGAAAGAAAACCAAGAGCTAGGACAGGATTGAATGAGAAAACCATCACCTTGGAAATAAAAGAGATCAAGAGTACACTTATCTTGATGAGCACTGAGTAAAGTACTGAATTCTTGAATCATTATTTTGTACACATGAAACTAATATCACACTGTATATTAATTATACAAATATATATTTGTATATATAATATATATATAAATAGAACTACCAGGGCTCTAGTGTAGCTCAGTTGGTTAAGCGTCTGACTTTGGCTCAATTCATGCTCTCATGATTCATAGGTTTGATCCCTGCATTGGGCTCTGTGATGTCAGATCGGAACCTGGAGCCTGCTTCAGATTCTGTGTCTCCCTCTCTCTCTGCCCCTTCCCTGTTCATGCTCTGTCTCTTTCTGTCTCTCAAAAATAAATAAACTTTAAAAAATAGAATGACCAAATGATCCAATAATTCTACTTATGGGTATTTACTCAAAGAAAATGAAAACGCTAATTAGAACAGATATGTACCCCCATATACACTGCAGTACTATTTATAATAGCCATGATGTATAAACAGCCTTAACATCTACCAATGGACAAACTGATAAATTATAGTGTGTTTCTGTGTGTGTGTGTGTGTGTGTGTTTGTGTGTGTGTGTGTGTAGGTATTATTACAGCTTTTTAATATACCTTTAAATCCAGAATTGTGATGCCTCCAGCTTTGGTTTTCTTTTTCAATATTGCTTTGGTGGCTGTTCAGGGTCTTTGTAGTTCCATACGTATTTTAGGATTGTTTGCTCTAGTTCTATGAAAAGTGCTTTTGGTATATTGATAGAATTGCATTAAATGCAAAGATTGCTTTGGGTAGTATAGACATTTAAACAATGTTTGTTCTTCTAACCAATGATCATGGAATGTTTTTTCATTTCTTTTTGTGTGTCTTCTTCAATTTCCTTGAGCAGTGTTTTATAGATTTCAAAGCACAGGTCTTTCACCTCTTTGGTTAGCTTTATTCCCAGTTATCTTAATTTCAGTGCAACTGTAAATGGGAATGATTCCTTAATTTTTCTTTCTGCTGCTTTGTTACTTGTATATAGAGATGCAGCTTTCAGAACATTGATTTTGTATCCTGTGACTTTATAGAATTCATTTATCAGTTCTATCATTTTTATGGTGGAGTTTTTGGTTTATATATATGTATATATATGGTGTGTGTCTTATCGTATGCAAATAGTGAAAGTTTTACTTCTTTTTTGCCTACCTGGATCCCTTTTATTTCTTTTCCTTGACTGATTGCTATGGTTAGAACTTCCAGTATCATGCTAAATAAAAGTAATGAGAGTGGCCATCCCTGTCTGGTTTCTAATGATAGAGAAAAAGCTTTCACTTTTTACCCCATTTAGGATGAGATTAGCTGTGAGGTTTTTTTTATAGATAGCCTTTAGTATGTTGATTTATGTTCTCTCTAAACTTACTTTTTCAAGGGTTTTAATCATGAATGGATCTTATATTTGTCAGTTTTTTTTCTTTCATCTATTGAGGTGATCATTTGATTCTTATCCTTTCTCTTGTTATTGTGATGTATCACATTGATTGATTTGTGAATATTGAACGTCTCTTGCAACCCAGGAATAAATCCTACTTGATCATGGTGAATGATTTTTTTGATGTGCTGTTGGACTTGGTTTGCTAGTATTTTTGTTGAGGATTTTTGCATCGGTGTGCCTCAGAGATACTGGCCTGTAGTTTTCTTTTATTGTGGTATCTTTACCTGGTTTGGGGATCAGAGTAATTCTGGCCTCAAAAGAATGAATTAGGAAGTTTTCCTTCCTTTTCTATTTTATTTTTTGGACAAAAATAAGTATTAACTCATCTTTAAATGTGTGACAGAATTCACCTATGAAGACATCTGCTTCTGGACTTTTGTTTGTTTAGAGTCTTTTGATTACTGAGTGAATTTCTTTGCTGGTTATAGGTCTATTCAAGATTTCTGTTTCTTGTTTTAGTTTTAGTAATTTATATATTTCTAGGAATTTGTCTCTCCCAGGATGTCCAATGTGTTGGCAAATAGTTTTCATATCATTCTCTTATAATTGTTTGTATCTATGGTGCTGGTTGTTATTTCTCCTCTCATTTGAGATTTTATTTATTTGGTTCTTTTTCTTTTCTTTTTGATAAGTCTTGCTAGAGGTTTATCAATTTTACTGATTTACAAGCAACAAGCTCCTGGTTTCATTGATCTGTTCTATTGTTTTTGGCTTTTGTTTGTTTCTATATCATTTACTTCTATTCCAATCTTTATTATTTACTTTCTTAAGATTCATTTGTTGTTCTTCTTCTCATTCCCTTAGATGTAAAATTAGGTTCTTTGAGATTTTTCTTGCTTCTTGTAGTAGGCCTGTATTGCTATATATTTCCATCTTAGAACTGTTTTTGCTACATCTCAAAGGTTTTGGATGTTGTTTTTTCATTTTCATTTGTTTCCACATACTCTTTTATGTCTTCTTTATTTCCTGGGTGACCCATTCATTGTTTAGTAGCATGATATTTCACCTCTATGTATTTGTGGTCTTTCCAGATGTTTTCTTGTGGTTGACTTCTAGTTTCATAGCATTGTGGTCAATAAAAGATGCATGTTAAGACTTCAAACTTCTTAAATTTGTTGAGGTCAATTTTGTTGCCCAGGACATAATGTATTCTGAAGAATATTCCATGTGTACTTGAAAAGAATGTATATGCTGCTATTTTGGGATGGAATATTCTGAATATATCTGTTCAGTCCATCTGGTCTAGTGTGTCATTCAAAGCCATTGTTTCCTTGTTGATTTTCTATCTACATAATCTATTGATGTAAGTAGGGTGTTAAAGTCCCCTACTATTATTGTATTATTACCAATTAGTTCCTTTATGTTTGTTATTGTTTTATGTATTTGAGTGCTTTCATGTTGGGTACATTTTACAATTATTTACAATTATTTTGTCTTACAATTATTTTGTCTTCTTGTTGAATTGTGCCCTTTATTATTATATAATACCCTTCTGTGTCTCTTGTTACAATTTTTGTTTTATTTTTTTTTTAATTTTTTTTTATTTATTTTTTTTTTAATTTTTTTTTAATGTTTTTATTTATTTCTAGGAGAGAGAGAGAGACAGCGTGAGCAGGGGAGGGTCAGAGAGAGAGGGAGTCATAGACTGAAACAGGCTCCAGGCTCTGAGCTGGCAGTCAGCACAGAGCCCGACGCGGGGCTCGAACCCACGAACCCACGAACCGCGAGATCATGACCTAAGCGAAAGTCGGACGTTCAACCGACTAAGCCACCCAGGCGCCCCTACAATTTTTGTTTTAAAGTCTACTTGGTCTGACATAAGTATTGCTACTCCAGCTGTCTTTTGACATCCATTTACATATTTCTGCATCTACTTCCAATTCAATGGCATCTTTAGGTCTCTTATAGGCAGCATATAAATGGGTATTACTTTTTTATCCATTATGACAGCCTATGTCTTTTGAGGTATTTAGTCCTTTTACAAACTAATCATTGATATGTCCTTATTGCCATTTTGTTACTTGTCCTTGTTGCCATTTTGTGGTTATTTCTGAATATTTTCTCTGATCCTTTTTTGTCTTTCATGTTTTTCTGATTTTGTTTAGTGACATATTTGGGTTTATTTCTCTTTAGTCTTTGCATGTAATTAGTGGGTTTTGATACATGGTTACCGTTAGGCTCGTATATAAACCCTTCTGCATATAGCTGTCTATGTTAAGTTGATGAAGGTTTAAGTTTGATCTCATTCTTTGCTCCTCCACCCTCCTATTTTAAGTATATGTTATTATATTTTATATCCTTTTTCTTGTGAGTTCCTTGACTAATTTTTGCAGAAATATTTATTTTTACTGCTTTTGTGTTTCTTAACTTTATGCTGTCACTTTTGTTCTCTCCTTTTATTCAAAGATTCCTTTTTAATATTTCTTGCAGTGATGGGTTAGTGGTCACAAACGTTTGTCTTTAGTTTTCATTTGTCTGGGAAATTATTTTTCTCTTCTATTCTGATGATAGCCTTGCTGGATAGAGGATTCTTGGCTACAGAGTTTTCCCATTCAGCACTTTGAAGATATCATGTTGAAAAATCTACTAACTTTACAGATTTTTTTCTATAAGTTAAGGATTTCTTTGGCCTTGCTGCTTATAAGATTTTTCCTTTATCCCTATATTTTACTAATTTAGTTACAGTGTGTCTTGGTGTGGTCTGCTTTTGCTGATTTTGATGGGAGTTCTCTGTGCCTCTTAGATCTAAATATCTGCTTCCTTCCCCAGGATAAGGAGGTTTTTAGCTATTATTTCCTCAAATGCATTTTCTGTCCCCCTTTTCTCTCTCTTTTGGGACACCTGTGATATGATCTTATGTGTGACGGAGTCACCGAGTTCCCTAAGTTTATTCTCATTTCCCATAATTCTTTCTTTCTTTTTTTCAGCTTCACTGATTTCCACTATTTTGTCTTCTAAGTCATTGATTCATTCCTCCACTTCTTCCAATCTGCTGTTTGATGCATTAAGCATATTTATAATCTTATTTATCACACTTTTCACCTTTAATTATTTTTTAACTCTTATCTCTGTGGTGAGGGTCTCCCTGATGTCTTCTTTTTTTGTTCTCAAGTCCAGAGAATATCTTTATGCCAAGTGCTTTAATTTCTTTGTCAAGCATGTTACTTATATCAATTTCACTTAATTCTCTAGTCCTGGAATTACCTTGTTCTTTCATTTGGGGTAAATTCCTCTTCTTCTCATTTTATCTAAGTCTCTGCCTTCTTTTCTGTGTTAGAAAGGCCAGTTATGTCTCCTGCTCCTGAATATAATGGTCTTATGAAGAAGATATGTCATGCTCAGAACCTGGTGCTGTAGGGAGTGTCCCTAAAGTGTGCTGCATGCACTCTGCTGTTGTCTCAGGATACTCTCATAGGCATTGCTTATTAAAATGAAACAAAACAAAACAAAACCACAGAATTCAAGATATCCTGACTATCCAAAGATTAGGTGAAACATGTGACACACAAAGGATTTTTAGGGCAGTGAAACTACTCTGTATGAACCTAAAATGTTAGATGCATGCTATTATACATTTGTTTAAATCTATAGAATGCCTAACACCAAGAATGAAACCTAAGGTAAACTATGAGACATTTGGATGATAATGTTGGGTCAATGTAGGTTTATTATTTCTAATAAATGTATCACTCTGGTGAGGAATATTGATACTAGGGGAGGTTATGCATGTGTGAAAGCAGGAGTTGTATGGGAAGTATCTGCACTTTCTCAATTCTGCTGTGTAATGTAAAACGACTCTAAAAGCATCATTTTAAAATGAGAATGAAAAAATATTAAACCACACATGAATTTCATAACATAAAATTTTAAGAACACAGGTTTTCATTTTTCATACTGCCAAAAATAGTTTGAGCAATAGGATATATTATGTAATATGGGGAAGAATAAAAGTAAAATCATGAAAATATCATCTGCTCTAAACTTGGTACATTTTGAAACCTATATTATACATCAAAAACTAGAGTAATCAGATCGCTTCCCTGTAACCACTACCACAGTTTAACATATTTCTGGTGAGATGGTAGTTTTTATTTTCCTCACATTTTCATTAATAATAGGAGACAAAGTCATCTAATCTCTTTGGAATCTTATTTTTATAGTATCAAGGCTGACTTTAGTAGTTCTCACTTTTTTTTTAAATTTCTTGATACATGCCTCTCATTGCTTTTCATTACTACTGAGATTCTTTATGACTATTTGGGGTTCTCCCTAGGATATTTCCTTTTTAAGCAGTACAGAATCTGCTACTCAATGTTCTCTTTAATTTGCAACCTCTGAGATATTCACAAAAACTTCTAATTAAAAGCATTTGAAATAGTCTGAATCACAGATGCAGCTGGATTGAGCTGAGTAGGAGTATAGTTCAGATAATCGTTTGCTAATGTTTTAATTTACTTTTAATGGACCAAGTGAAATCATTCGTTAAATTTACATTTGTTTTTCTTTTTAATTATTTGTCATTCCAAATTTTCTCATTTTATAACTAACCTTGTACAGTTATATAAAAAAGTACATGTTATTTAATGTTACTACGTTCTTGGATTCCACAATAATGCACTATTTTAATACAGTTTGGGGATTTTCAAAGACCCAAATCATTGGTGTGAAAGCAGTAATAATGGTAAACCCTATAAAAATATTAAAGAAAATTAGCTACCAAAAGTAGACTTATTCACTTACCACATAATTATCTCCTATTAATAGAAAATAACATCATAATTGAAAGAAAAATATGTATTCCTCTAAGCCTTCTTTTCCAGGTTAATATTAATGCATGAGATTTTCATTCCCAGCAACAATTTTAAGTAACAGTTACATTTGTATTGTGGACTATAATATATATAACACAATTATAAGAGGATTACTGATTATATTGGCCACATATATGTTTTTTAAATATGAGTAAGGCTATATTTTACATTTTTCTGGAATATCACATGAATTCACATGGCATTTTACTGTTTATGAGCCCTATTCACTGAATTTATCTATCTTATTGTATGTAGCTTCCTTTTTTTTTTCTTAATATTTTTAATGTTTATTTTTGAGACAAAGACAGAGACAGAACATGAGTAGGGGAGGGGTAGAGGGAGGGAAACCCAGAATCCAAAGCAGGCCCCTGGCTCTGAGCTGTCAGTGCAAAGCCGACACAGGTCTCGAGTCCACAAACCTGAGCTGAAGTTGGACGCTTAACCAACTGAGCCACACAGGCACCCATGTAGTTTTCTAACTTGTAGGAGTGGCTAACTCTAATACGTGTCATTTGAGGTACCTTATTAAGGGAGAATAAAAGGACTCAAAAACATTTTACCAGTGTATCCAATTTTACCTTGAGAGTCTATACTGAGAATGTTTCCAATGAAAAATTAGGAAGGCTATGTGGATAAACAAATACATGAGTCCTAAAACCATATCAGTCTTGGGGAATTCATCGTTATCATGAGTTTGGTTTTAAGGCTTGATGATCTCAGATCTCAATTTCTTCAGTATCACAAGTGGAATGAAAACAAAGCTGATTCATATGCACAAAATGTAGAACACACCAGTGTACCAATGTATAATCCAGAATGTCAACCTGTCAACTTAAAGTATTTCAAAGGTAAATAAAAAATCAAATTGCCTATGTGCTTGTCATACACATATTTTCCTTTTGAGTAAGTGACATGCTAAATGCAATTACCAAAATGCTTTTAATTACGCATGGCATCAGCAAAACGAGATACAGCTATTGTGAAAGTTATGGCTCTGGGATACTTACAATTCATGATTTAAATAACTCAATTCTTGATCAGTGTCATATTTGAGAAGTACATTTCAACAAGAAAAAATCCTTTAAAACACTTTTAAAAATTAAATGTTTTTATTTGTTTTTCTGATCACTATACAGAGAAAAATATAGATTATAGCAATATTTCTTAAAGCTTGCCCTCCTTCCCAGCTCCCCAGCAAGATTACCAATTTAGAAAAATCCTCTGCTCAGATTTTTTAGACTGTAAAATATTGGAAGATCAGAGATCAAATATTACCTGGGGAAAAAATTCCTTCAGAAATAGTTTTTGTTCTGCTCTCGCTGTTTTTTTTTTTTAATATTGTTTTTTACATTGATTTATTTTTGAGAGACAGAGAGAGACAGAGTGCAAGTAGGTGAGGGGCAGAGATAGAAGGAGACACAGAATCTGAAGCAGGCTCCAGGCTCTGAGCAAGCTATCAACACAGAGCCATTCAAGGGGCTCAAACCCACAAACCGTGAGATTATGACCTGAGCTGAAGTTGAACAGCTCAACCAACTGAGCCACCCAGGCATCCCATGCTCTCACTGTCTCACTGTCTTTTTTTTTTTTTTATCATTAATTTAATAATACTGATGTTGCTTTTGCTGCTGCTGATGCTAACAATAATACTGAAAGCCCACCACCTCAGCTATGGTTATCTCTACCTATTTCTCTTCCATTGTTTTTCTTGTATGTTTGTGGTGAGCAAATCCATACAAATCCTACACACCTATGATAAAAGAAATGTAAATTTGTTCTCGAGTTTCACATAAAGAACTTAGGGCCAGGAGACTTTAAAAATCGCAGTTTCCACCATTAGTCAGAAACCATTTCGGATTTCAAATCCTATCTTTTTCTAAATCTAAGGTTCTTAGCAACCACAGGAGTATGCCTTCATAACATCCACCTAAATTTTTATTTTATTCCATTGACTTTTATTCTGATTTTTATACTCAGCTTCCTGATCTGCAATTGATTAACCTCTATATATACTTTACTACATAAACACAACACTCTAACTATCGTGTCATCCTTTGATGAACTCTGAGTAGTTCTGAGTTATAAGAACTCTGAATATAAGTAGGCATGTATCCCACTGGTTTAGAATCAAGACTGCATTATTGATATTCATGGTCTGAATTTATAACTGATATAGATTTTGTTGTCTTCTCTGTGTACCAGTCTTTTTAGAGCCAGGAGAACTTAAAACTATATTTAGAGTAGCTCTGTCCTTTCTACTTGTGTTTGTATCTTTCTTATTTATGTGACCTTGTTAATTAAGGTCCAATGAAGAGACAGAAATCACAGAGTAATTTGAAGAGGGAAAATTTAATAGATTATATATTAAATATATAAAATACATATATATAATGATAACAGTGAATCAGTATGATGGAAGAGGATTAAGTAGGAAGGCACTCTATAGAATGAAAGATAGAATAACCTCCGTCAACTCTCTTCTTGACCCTTAAGGGACAAGCTTCAGATATTTTTGCAGATGGAACCAGTTTCTCTCCCTAGCAGAAAATCTGATATGGCATCATGTTAGGGGAAGTTGTTGTCATGTTAAATACCTGCCAATTGGAACTTCTGCAACTCTGTCACTTAAGAGTGTTGAGGAATCAAAAAAAATCATTTTATTCATTATTATTTTTGGTTACCTCTTTACCACCATCCACAAAACTTGGTAAATATAAATCTTGAGTTTCATTACTAGCTATGATTAGCAACTAAAATACCAGAAGTTGAGAGTAAGACCCTATAAAGTTGCATCAAGGTTACGTTCAAAGCAGTCTTTTCCCCCCAAGGCTGTTTGCTGACTTTATCTTCAGGTTGAGATTGATCAGAGTATGATCTGAAGTCTGTGTTATTCAACTGCACAGGTGTAACAGATACGGTATGGATGCCAAAGCACCCAGAATTAAGAGGCTAGAATGGCAGACAAATAAAACCACGGAAGTTGATCTGGCCTTCTGTATTCAATCCCTGAAAAGTTCTAAATTGGTCATGCCTAGAGTGAAAGTTCAAAACAACGAAAAACAGCTGGGGGGAACAAAAACTAAGCTAATGTTTTGGCAGTCTCAGCCTTCAAGGAAGGCTCCCTAAGAACGAAGTCAGGCCTTGCAATCTAGCCAGGATTATAGTTCATTGATCTTCAGGGTTCATGTGCTCTGAGAGAAAGGGCACATAAAGAGAACCAGCATGGCAGCAAAGAAGATGAGGGGATGTGAAGGGAGGGCACAGAAAGACCCAAATATAAACCAGACATAACTAAAATAACTGTAAGTTTTAAATTATAAGAAAATAGAAGAAAAGGCAAATTTGGGGGACTCACACTCTGTTCGGCTGCTATCATCCGAAATACATGAGATTTAAAAAATCTACAACTTGGGGGGCACCTGGGTGGCTCAGTTGGTTAAGCATCCGACTTTGGCTCAGGTCATGATCTCATGGTTTGTGGATTCGAGCCCCACATCGGGTTCAGTGCTGACAGCTAGCTCAGAGCCTGGAGCCTGCTTCAGATTCTGTGTCTCCCTCTCTCTCTGACCCTTCTCTGCTCCCACTGTCTCTCATTCTCTCTCAGAAATTTAAAAAAAATTTTTTTTTTTAATTTAAAAAATCTACAACTTGGGGCACCAGGGTGGCTCAGGAAGTTAAGTGTCTGACTCTTGGTTTTGGCTCAGGTCATGATTTGATGGTTTCCTGAACACGAGCCCAGCATCGGGTTCCCTGCACTGACAGTGCAGAGCCTGCTTGGGATTCTCTGTCTCCTTTCTCTGCCCTTACACTATTCACTCTGTCTCTGTGTCTCTCAAAATAAATAAATAAGCTAAAAAAATCTACAACTTAAAAATGCTAACTCACTTGAGTTATATTAACAAACAACTTCAATGCAAGAGAAAATGAAGGCTTTCTTTTTTGTTAATATAATTTATTGTCAAGTTAGTTAACATACAGTGTATATAGTGTGCTCTTGGCTTTGGGAGTAGATTCCCATGATTCATCACTTGCATTAAATACCCGGGTGTCCATCCCAACAAGTGCCCCCCTCAATGTGAATCACTCATTTTCCCCATCACCTGCCCGGCCCCCTACTCCCTTGTACCCTCAGTTTGTTCTCTGTATTTAAAAGTCTCTTATGGTTTGCTTCCCTCTCTGTTTGTAACTATATATTTTTTTATTTCTCTTCCCCCATGGTCTTCTGTTAAGTTTCTCAACTTCCACCAATCAGAGTGGCTAAAATTAACAACATCTGAGTAAACAACAGATGTTGGCGAGGATGTGGAGAAAGGGGATCCCTCTTACATTTTTGATAGGAATGCAGACTGGTACAGCCACTATGGAGAACAGTGTGAAGTTTGCTCAAAAAATTAAAGATTTAAATACTCTATGACACAGCAATAGCACTACTAGAAATTTATTCAAAGGATACAGGAGTGGTGATTAGTTGGGGCATGTGTACCCCAATGGCTTTCTTAATTTAATAAGTTTTTATCATAATTTTACCATATAAAAAAAGAATTTCCAATTCACAACATGTGCAAAATCAATTTTAGATCAATCATAAATCAAAATCTGAAAGCTGAAACAATAATTTTCTGCAATATTACATAGACATACGAATAGGTTACTATTTCCTCAATAAAACACAATTACTATGAATAAAAAGACTGTTAAATTTGACTTTAGTAAAATTAAATTCTGTTCATCAAAAGACAATTTTGAAAGAGCAAATGGCAATCCACAGATCTGGATGAGCTATTTGCAATTCAAATAATCAATTGAAAACACAAAAATACATAAAAAATAAGTACAAATCAATAATAAAAAGATAGACAACTAAATTAAATATAAACATGAAATGAATTGAACAGGAAGTAAAATGAACAGGAAGTAAAATGAAAAAATGAAGTTAAAATTTTTACTACAATGGACTATTATAGAGTAATAAAAACAAACTACAACCATATACAACACAGATGAGTCTCACAAGGTTTAGTAAAGAAAACTCTATATATAGGGTATTTGCACTGATGATGTTAGAAATTGGGGCACCTGGGTACAGTCGGTTAAGTGTCTTACTCTTAATTTTGACTTGGATCATGATCTCATGGTTTGTGAGTTAGAGCCCCACTTCAGGTCCTGTGCTGACAGTGTGGGTTTCTCCCTTTCTACCACACTCTCTTGCTCTGCTCCTTCTGCTTACACTCTCTCTTTCTCACTCAAAATAAAGTAAAAAAAAAAAAACTTTTAAAAAAAGGAAAACAAGAAGGGACTTTATTAGTTACAGATGTCAGAAGTATGATTACATTTATCCAAGGGCTAAAAACTGAGTAGAGGCATAAAGATTCTGGAGATTGATAGTATTTTGTATCATGATATATCTAATAGTTCTGCAGGAATGTTCACTTTTAAAAATCCAATGATCTATATGTTTATGATTTATTCATTTAATTCATGGGGGATCTGTTTTAAATTAAAAACCTAAGAATAAAAATTGCATACTATATTTACACCTTAGTTCATTTGTTAAGAAGTGGTTGAACTTAGATATCAAAATGAGTTTACACATTTCTGTGATTTTTAAATAAATGAGATAAGTTCTTTTTTCTTATTTTGGCTACATTTAGAATAGATTGCAAGTCACTCTATTCCAAGATGACTTTTTTTTTCCCAAACAATTTACCATGTCATCTTATTTCACCTATTTGATGTTTTGTATCTGAAACAAAATCCTGTCTATGGATAAAGTTTTAAAAATACCAACCTAAGTGTTTATATTCCCTTATGAAAATCTGTATGCTAGGGTTTATTTGAATGAAACAGAGAAAAAGATTATGTAGGAGAAATGCAACTTCTTGCTTTCACAAATAGTATGTTATGTTGCCATGAAAAATATGTTTGTGGTTTTTTTAAAAAATTTTAATGTTTTATTTATTTCTGAGAGAGGGAGAGAGACAGCGTGAGCAGGGG
This sequence comes from Hyaena hyaena, assembly GCF_003009895.1. NCBI lineage: Eukaryota > Metazoa > Chordata > Mammalia > Carnivora > Hyaenidae > Hyaena > Hyaena hyaena. Next base: position 22,583 of record NW_024081693.1, read on the forward strand.
AGGGTCAGAGAGAGGGGGAGATACAGAATCTGAAACAGGCTCCAGGCTCTAAGCTAGTTGTCAGCTCAGAGCCCGACGCAGGGCTTGAACCCACGAACCATGAGATCATGACCTGAGATGAAGTTGGACGCTTAATCGGCTTAGCCATACAGGTGCTCCTATGTATTTGCGTTTTAATTGTTGGCTTCACCATTAATCTCTGGTTAGAAATGTATATGTTATAAGGAAATTACAATGAAATTTAAAAATCACTGATTTCAGAGGACAACTTCTAACTAAGGTCAGAGAGATTAGAAGATGAACATCACAATAAATGCAATGCTACTTAGCCTTTTCTCGAAATGTAAGTGAAAAGCTGATGGCCTGTATTAATAGTTATATATAAATCTACATGCTTTATCATCTGGGTTGGTGCATTATCATTAATTTCTTTTATTTACCAAATATTTTTTTTTCTGTATAACATGTGCCTGTCTCAGAATAATGGGAAAGTTTAGCATACCTCCCGTCCTAATTATAAAGTCACAAACTACCTACTACTAGCAGGATCTTGAGAAGTACAACTGTCAGGGACAGGCTTTTCCAAAAATTCTGTTTGGAATTTAATACAACACATGGTAGCATTGGATTGCTGTGCTACAATATGTGAACACATTTTTAGCTGGTGTTACTTTCTATCAATCAAACACAATTTAAAATGCTAATTTTTCCTCTTAAAAAAAACAAGTGTAAGAATTAAGCATTTTAAAAGAAATTAAAGGAAATGATAGTTCTGGTGACATTGGTGGTTTAGTATTTTATCAATCAAATTTCAAACAATGGGTTTTTTTCTTATTCAGAATAAAGTCACGTTTACCTTCCAGTTACCTCCAAGTCAAGCTTATGCTAATATTTTTTTCAAATATTACTAGCTAATTTTGTTGAGTGGGTTTATTATGTGCTGTGCATTTTGCATATATTAAGTATTACATGGAAATATCTAGGATATAGTTATTCTCTGTATTATAGATTGTCAAGGTATCAGATGTACCATTACCCCATCAATTGACTGAAATTATTAGTAAGAAGCCTCCGATCATGCCAAAGTTAATACCACCACTCTTTAGCACTGATAACAGACAAGTGTCTGTGTCACATATTGGGTTTTCATTGTGCAACTTTGGAAGTGCTAAGAGTATTTGTCTCACTCATAACTTTCTCACTGCTTTGTTGTGATAAATACCAATGAGGTGAGAGAAAAGAAACACATGTCAAAAGGGTGATTTACTTACATAGGAGACCATACTCAAATACTGGAAAATGTTCCCAACCAGAGAATGCTATACTTAAAGGAGTCCTGATTTATAATTTTGGTTCCACTTAAGCTCTATCCAATTAACAGGCACATTATGTAACCACCTTCATTTAACTTCAAATGCAAATCCTTTACATTTCAGGACATTTTAGAACATATTCACTCTATTGCTTGTGCTACAATAGACATAATCAAGTTTAACTATTCTAACAGTAAAGTTGAAAAAATATATTGGGGATTTCTGGGTTTCAACTACAATTGTAAAACGCTCAGAAGTCAGCACTTCATCCTAAGAAATAAAAAATGGAAAAGACAGAAAAATCAACAACTCTTCTTGGATCCATAAAAGAGGAGAAAACACAGGGCAAAACATTATCCCTAAGAGTGGAGGGATAGACAGGTGAAGATAAGCCATGACATATCAGAGCAGAGATTCAGGAGCTAAAACTGCTGCTGGAATTAGACTTATGTAGGAAAATGAACTGTAATTGATGAATTTCTGAAAGCCTATTGTGGTCACCCTTGAGAGTTAAAAATTCCAGAAAAAAAAAAAAAAAAAAAAAAAAACAGTGACCTTGCCAAGGTTCTCTCAGTAAATATTGCAGAAAAGTCACCTGCTGCTTCCTGCAAAGAATTTTTTTTTTGAAAGAGAGAGAGAGAGATCACGCATGAGAGAGGAGCAGAAGGAGAGAACCTTTATATTTTTGTGGATTTTTTAGGTTTTTTGTTTTGTTTTGTTTTGTTTTTTGGTGTTGTTGTTATTTGTTTTTCAGAAAGAGAGAATCTTAAGCAGGCTCCATGTTCAGCCTGGAGCCTGATGTGACTTGATCTTACAACCATGAGATCACACCTGAGCCAAAATCAAGAGTCAGATGCTTAATAGACTGAGATAGTCACATGTCCCAGAAAAGAAACCATTTTGTAAGACAGCAGAGTACTCTGTTGTTCTAACTAAGGCCTGACCTCAGGTGAAACTAGTTAACCAGAGCTTACCTTGCTGGGTATCTTCAGAGCCTACCTGACCCAGGGAAGGGAAATACATTCCAGCTCAGTTGAGCCATCCTCTTCAACCTAAAGATAGTTGGATGTGGGAATTGAAACCTTCTTGTGAAGCTCACATTCCAGAGGTATATGCTGACAAAAAAGACTGAGACAGAATCATTGGACTATAGAAAACTTCTCCCTCTCCCCTGACCTCCACATTACTAAAGACCTATTATATCAGTCCCTTTGACCCAGTACACCACCCTTGGTTAACAAGAAAAAATTACAATTGTGCCAAAAGATAAAACACAATTTAAGAGGCAAACATCAGAACCAGAAATGGCAAAGGTATTGAATTATAAAACTGAAAATTTAAATTGTTATTTAAAAACTAAACATTAAATTAAAATATAATAAAGAACTAAGGGTCCAAATGGACAAATAGCATGCAAAAACAGGTGGGCAATGTAAGCAGAGAGATGGAAATCCTAAGAATCAAACAGAAATACTAGAAGTCAAAAACACAACAACAGAAATAAAGAATTACTCTGACAAGCTCATTAGTGAGGAAAGACTCCCTAGCTTGAGGATACATCAACAGAAATAATCAAACTGAAACAATAAAGAGAAAAAAGATTGAAAAAAAAATAGAATATCCAAGAACTAGGAGACAACTACAAAATGTGTAACATACATATCATGGCAATACTAGAAGGAGAAAAAAGAGAAAAATAAATATTTGAAGTGTTAATAAGTGAGAAGTTCCTCAAATTAATGTCAGACACAAAAATATAAATTCAGGAAATCCAAAGAGCACAAAGTAGAGTAAATTAAAAACAAACAAAAAAATCTCACATCTATACATATGCATGTCATTTTCAAACTAGAGAAAGTTAAAATTAAAGAAAAACATCCTGAAAGAAGTCAAAGGGGGAGAAATTAACTACCTATATAGGAACAACTATAAAGATTACACAGAAATTATCAGAAACCATGCAAAGAAAAGCAAGTGGAGTGAAATAGTGTTGGGAGAAAAAAGTATACCAACCCAAAATTCTATATTCTGAGGAATTATCCTTCTCAAATGAAAGGCATTAGTTCCACCTTGCAAGAAATATGAAAAGAAATTCTTTAGAGATAATGAAAATGATATTGATTAGAAACTTTTTTTAAATGTTTGTTTATTTTTGAGAAGGAGAAAAGCACATGTGAGCAGAGGAGTGGCAGAGATAGGGAAAGAATCCCAAGCAGGGATTGCACTGTTTTCTCAGTGCAGAGCCCTATGCAGGTCTCAGTCCCACAAACCGTGAGATCATGACCTGAGCTGAAATCAAGAGTCAGATGTTTAACTGACTGAGCGACCAAGGTGTTCCAGTCAGAAACCCTTAAATGATCTAACAGATAGCAATTTGTTCAAAATAATAATAGCAACAATGTATCCAATTCTATATTCTAATATACTAATACATATATTCTAATGTATTATATATGCTTATATATATATATATTTATATATTCTAATGTAAGTGAAATGACTTACAGAAAGAAGATAAGGGATGGGAGAAAGGAATTAGGATCATTTTGTTATTATAAGGTACTCCCATTACCTGTGAAGCCTTGGAGTGCTATTTGAAAGTGAACTTGGAATAGCTGTAAATGTGTATTGCAAACTCTAGGACAACAACTAAAATAGTAATAAAATATAACTAATTTGCCAAGAAAGGAGAAGAAATGGAATCACACAAAATGCTAGATAAAAATTAAAAGAGCAGAAAGAGTGGAAGACAAAAATAGGAACAGAGAATAAGGGCAATAGAGAGAACAAAGTAGCAAAATGATAGATATTAAATCAAACTACATCATAATCATTTTGAACATCAAAGGTCTTAATAGACCAACTGAAAGACAAGGATTGTCATAGTGTATCAAAAAAAACAAGAACTAACTCCGTCTATAAGAAACCAACTTTATGCATAAACACATATCAATTAAGAATAGATGGAGAATTGGGACACCTGAGTGCTCAGTCAATTGAGCATCCAACTTTGGCTCAGGTTATGATCTCCTGGTTTGTGGTTTGAACCCCACATTGGTTTCCATGCTGATAGCTCAGAGCCTGGTGTCTGCTTTGGGTTCTGTGTCTCCCTGTCTCTCTGTCTCTCCCCTGCTTGTGCTCTGCATCAATCTCTGCCTCTCTCATTCTCTATCAAAAATAAATAAACATTTTTTTTAAAAAAAAGGAGTAGATGGAGAAAATATACCATGACAATCCTAATCAAACTCACATGGAACATTCCCTAAAATACAGAATGCATTGTGGAGCCAAAATCACACTTACCTTACCACATTTAAAAGAATAGAAATTATATAATGTCTGCTCTCAGATAACTATGGAATTAAACTAGAACTCAGTAACATAGATAATTGGAAATTCCCAAAATTCATAAATATTAAGCAACCAACACTTGTCTATATCACACAGTCATCGAAGAAGAAATGAAGAGAAATTTTAAAATGTTTTTAACAAAATGAAAACACAACTAGTCAAAATTTATAGGATGCAGTAAAAGCAACACTTAGAAGGAAATATATTGTGTTGAATGCATATATTAGAGCAGAAAGATCTAAAATCAGTAATCTAAGTTTCCACTTTAGTAAAGTAAAAAAAAAAGAGCAAATTAGGGGCGCCTGGGTGGCTTAGTCGATTAAGCGTCCGACTTTCGCTTAGGTCATGATCTCGCGGTTCGTGGGTTCAAGCCCCGCGTCGGGCTCTGTGCTGACTGCCAGCTCAGAGCCTGGAGCCTGTTTCAGTCTGTGACTCCCTCTCTCTCTGACCCTCCCCTGCTCATGCTGTCTCTCTCTGTCTCTCCTAGAAATAAATAAAAACATTTAAAAAAAAATCTTTAAAAAAAAAAAAAGAGCAAATTAAATCCAAAGTAAGCAGAAGAAAAGAAATAATAACAGTTAGAGAGAAAATGAATAAAATTGAAAACAGGAAATCAATAGATAAAATTAAGAAAACCAAAGCTGATTCTTTGAAAAGATCAGTAACATTGAATAACCTGTAGCCAGAATAACTAAGAAAAACTAGTACATATTACTAATATCAAAACATCACTACAGATCCTATGGATGTTAAATAGATAAATAAGGAATATAATGAACAATTCTAGACCCACTGATTTGATAACTTAGATGAAATGGACCATTCCTTGAAAGACACAAACTGCCAAACCTCACGCAAGAGAAAATAGACTCTGTGAATAGATCTTTATTTATTAAAGATATTGAATCAATATTTAATATTCTTCCCAAACAGTAAACACCAGGGTCAGATGTGTTAGTCTCTAGTGAATTCACCTAACCATTTAAGAAATAAATTTTATAAATTCTTCAGAATCTCTCTCATAGGATAAAAACAGAGAGAATACTTCCTAACTCATTCAAAAGCCAGCATTATCTCTAAACTAAAGCCAAAGACATTACAAGAAAACTACAGATCACGATTTCTCAAGATCATAAATTCAAAAATTCTCAATGAAATGAGTAAATCCTCAATGAAATATTAGTAAATCAAATCCAATATTATATAAAAAGAAATATACATCATGACCAAGTAATTTCAATAAATTAAAATCAATTAATGTAATTTATCATATAAACTGGTTAAAGAAGGAACATCACATGATCATTTTATTAGACACTAAATAAGCATTTGACCAAATTCAATGCCCATTCATTATAAAAACTAAGTAAAGTAGGAATAGTGGGTAAATCACTCTACTTGACAAAGATAATCTCCAAAGAATCATCCAACTAATATCATACTTAATGGTGAGGAAATCAACTCTTTCTCGTTAAAATCAATAGCAAGGCAAGCATATCCCTCCTCACCAGTCTTTTTTCAATATAATTAAATTTCTAACTGTTTCAGTAAAAAAGGGAAAGGAAAGGAAAGGAAAGGAAAGGAGAGGAAAGGAAGGGAAAGGAAAGGAAAGGAAAGGAAAGGAAAGGAAAGGAAAGGAGAGGAAAGGAAAGGAAAGGAAAGGAAAGGAAAGGAAAGGAAAGGAAAGGAAAGGAAAGGATAAAATATACTTTTTGGGAAGAAGAAATAAGCCTGGTTTTATTTTTAGAAGACATGGTTGTCTATATAAAAACCTATGAGAATCAAAGGAAAACTCCTAGAACTAAATAAAGAATTATAGAAAGGCTGTGGGATATAAGGTTATTATATAAAAGTTAATCACTTTTCTATAAACCAGCAATAAAAAGGTGGAAATTGATGGGCAAAATAGGTGAAGGATTTAAGAGGTACAATCTTCCAGTTACAAAATAAATAAGGGACAGCCAAGAAAAGTATAGTTTAGAGAATACCATAGTCAATAATTTTGCAATAACATTGTATGATGACAAATGGTACCTATACTTATGGTGTTGAGTAATATACAGAACTGTCAATTCACTATGCTGTACACCTGAAACTAATATAACATTGTGTGTCAACTATACCTCAGTAAAAATGCCATTTATATAAGTACTCCTAAAAATGAAATTTTCAGGTATAAATCTAACAAAATACCTGCATGACCTGTATGAGAAAAATACAAAATTCTGAACAAAATCAAAGAACTAAATAAGTGGAGAGATATTCCATGTTCATGATGAGAAGATTAAATACTGTCAAAATGTCAGCTCTTCCCACTTGATTTATCGATTCAATGTAAACCCAATAAAAATCCAAACAAGTTATCTGGTGGACTTTTGACAAGCTGATACTAAATTTTATATTGAGAGGCAAAAGACTCAGAATAGCCAACACATTAAAAAAAAAAGTTGGAAGACTGACACTACTTGACTTCCTGTTTTACTATAGAGCTGCACTAATCAGAACAGTTAGTAATGAAATAAATAGATCAATAGAACAGAATATGCAGGACAGAAATGGACCACCTAAATATAGTCAACTGATCTCTCACAAAGAAGAAAGGGTAATACAATGGAGCAAATTTAGTTTCTTCAACAAATAATACTGAAACAATTGAAAATCCAACACTCAAAAATATTATTTCTAGATACAAAACCTATACCCTTCAGAAATATTAAATAAAAATGAGTCATAGACCTGTATGTAAAATAAAAAACTAAAAACTCCTAGAACATAAAATAGATATAAGAAAGCCTACATAACCTTGGGTATGGTAATGACTTTTAGATACAACAACAAAGATGCATATCCAGGAAAAAATTAATGACTAAGTTGAACTTCATTAAAATTAAACAAAACTTATACACTATATTTTTAAAAAGTCAAAAGTATGAGAAGTCAAGCAACAGAATATGGTTCTTTTGCAAAAAAAAAAAAATACATCTAATAGAAGACTGTTTTCCAAATATACTAAGAACTCTTAAAATCAGTAAGAAAGCAACCCAATTTATTATTTTTTCCTTAAATAGTTTATTGTCAAGTTGGTTTACATATAACACCCGGTGCTCATCCCAACAAGTGCCTTCCTCCATGCCCATCACACCCCTTCCCCTCTCCCTCACCCCCATCAGCCCTCAGTTTGTTCTCAGCATTCAAGAGTCTCTCATGGTTTGCCTCCCTCCCACTCCTCAGCTAATTTTCCCCTTCTTCTCCCACATCGTCCTCCGTTAACTTCCTTCTAATCCACCTATACATGCAAACATATGATATTTGTCCTTCTCTGTCTGACTTATTTTGCTCAGCATAACACCCTCTAGTTCCATCCATGTTGCTACAAATGGCCAGATTTCATTCTTTCTCATTGCCATGTAGTATTCCATTGTATAAATATACCATATCTTCTTGATCCATTCATCAGTTGATGGAAACTTAGGTTCTTTCCATGTTTTGGGTATTGTTGAGAGTGCTGCTATGAACATTGGGATAAATGTGCTCCTATGCATCAGCACTCCTGTATCCCTTGGGTAAATTTCCAGCAGTGCTACTGCTGGGTCATAGGGGAGTTCTATTGTTAATTTTTTTAGGAACCACCATACTGTTTTCCAGAGGGTTGCACCAACTTACATTCCCACCAACAGTGTAGGAGGGTGCCCATTTCTCCACATCCTTGCCAGCATCTAGAGCCTCCTGATTTGTACATTTTAACCACTCTGACCGGCATGAGGTGGTACCTCAGTGTGGTTTTGATTTGTATTTCCCTGATGAGGAGGGACGCTGAGCATCATTTCATGTGTCTGTTGTCCATCTGCATGTCCTATTTGTAGAAGCGTCTGTTCATGTCTTCTGCCCATTTCTTCACTGGATTATTTGTTTTTCAGGTGCGGAGTTTGATGAGTTCCTTATAGATATTGGATACTAGACCTTTATCTGATATGCCATTTGCAACTATCTTTGCCAATTCTGTTGGTTGCCTATTAGTTTTATTGATTGTTTCCTTTGTCGTGCAGAAGCTTTTTATCTTGATGAGGTCCCAGTAGCTCACTTTTTCTCTTGATTCCCTTGCCTTTGGGGATGTGTCAAGTAAGAAATTGCTGGGGTTGAGGTCAAGGAGGTTGTTTCCTGCTTTCTCTTCTAGGGTTTTGATGGTTTCCTGTCTCATATTCAGGTCCTTGATCAATTTTGAGTTTATTTTTGTGTATGGTGTGAGAAAATGAGTTAGATTCATTCTTCTGCATTTTGCTGTCCATTTCTCCCAGCACTATCTGTTAAAAAGGCTGTCTTTTTTTCCATTGAATGCTCTTCCCTGCTTTGTCAAAGATTAGTTGGCCATACATTTGCGAAGGAAATTGAAGAAGACACAAAGAAATGGAAAAACATTCCATGCTCATGGGTTGGAAGGATAAATATTGTTAAGATGTCATTACTACCCAAAGCAATCTACACATTCAATGAAATCCCAATCAAAATTGCACCAGCATTCTTCTCAAAGCTAGAGCAAACTATCCTAAAATTTGTATGGAGCTACAAAAGACCCCGAATAGCCAAAGTAATATTGAAGAAGAAAACCAAAATGGGAGACATCACCATCCCAGACTTTAGCCTCTACTACAAAGCTGTAATCATCAAGACAGTATGGTATTGGCACAAAAACAGACACATAGACCAATGGAATAGAATAGAGAACTCAGAATTGGAAAACAATACAATAAAAAAAATAGTCCAAACTTTAATAAATACCTCTCCAAAGTAGATGAAAAATAAACATATGAAAAGATGTTCCATACCATATACCATCAAGGAAATGCAAGTCAAAACAACAATGCAAGTTAAAACCAACATTACACATTAAAATGGCCAACATTTGGAACACTAATAACACTAAATGCTGACAATGATGTGAAAAAACAGGAACTCTCATTGCTGGTGGAAATGCAAAATAGTACAACTACTTTAGAAGACAGTCTGTTGATTTATTACCAAACTGAACATACTAAAATAAAACTAAACATACTTTTCCCACATAGTCCATTCTTTGGTGTTTGTCCAAAGGAGATGGACATCTATGCCCACACAAAAACCTGCACCTGAATGTTTATGGCATCTTTTATTCATGATTGCCAAAACTTGGAGCAATCAAGATGTTTTTAATAAGCAAATGGATATATAAGGTGTGGAACTTGCAGACAATTGAATATTATTCAATGCTAAAAAGAAATAAGCTATCAAGTCATGTAAAGACACATAGAATCTTTAAATGCATACTACTAAGTGAAAGAAGCCAATCTGAAAATTGTGTATATTGTATAATCTGACATATGAAACTCTCAAGAAGGCTAATATATAGAGACTACAAAAAGATCACAGAAGTCTCCAGGAGTTGGAGGGAAGGGGGATAAATAGGACTAATACACAGGATATTTAGGGCAGTAAAAATAATTTTGTATGGCACTAAAATAATGAATGCATGTCACAAATTTGTCAAAAGCCACAGAATGAAGTATAACCCCAAAGCTGAACCCTAATATATATTACGAACTCTGGGTGATAATGTTATGTCAGTGTAATTTCCTTGATTGTAATAAATGTACCACTGTGTTGGGGGGGGTATTGATAAGGGAAACTATGCATGTGTGGGAGCAGGGAGTATAATTTTACTGTCAACCTAGCATTGTTCTAAAACAGTAAAGTCTTATAAAACAAAATAAAACAATTGTTGCCATATTTTTTCTTTTCCCAATTAGAAATAAATTGTGTAGTAGTACACTTGCCATAGATTTCTAACACTTAGTTTCCCAGTGCTTTATAAGTATAACTCAAGGCATTGATTTTAACACCTATGTATCACCTAGATATTTTGATAACTGAAAAAGATCAGTACCTATATCATTATGAATTATTTCCCCATTCTAGTTGAGGGGGCATTTGAAAATGTCAACTCAAGCTTATTAATTAATTTGTTTACTCACTTTTTCCCCCTTTCCCTTGAGGATCTTCTCAATACTTCTTTAGTATAGAAATTAAAATTGATGGAAATGTATCATTATCTTTAAATGACTTCTCTCTCCAAATTACTCTAATAAATCAATGGAATTAAAATTAACCTTTCAATGGGATATTTGATGGAACTGAGAAGCTAACCACATATTGAAGAATACCACCTAATAACTTTATACATGAAAATATGCTAGAATATCAAATAAATATGAAGGAGGACTTGTGTCAGCTAACAGCCAATTTTAGAGCTCTAAAAATTCAGAGAGGATACTACTGATGTGGGTAAAAGTATATGATTGTGCATAGTACAGACAATATTTTCACTCTTGTGATCAATATTCCTTTTTATGATAGGAGAATGTATTTGTATATTATTTGAATAATTTAAAAAATTAAGAAGAATAGCACTATTTGCTAACATTTCTGAGAGGTTGCTCTATGCTAGGAATTGTTCTAGGTATTTTCTGACCTCTTAAACTGCATATAACAATCTTAGTGTCCTGTTTCAGAAGAGAAAACTGATGCTAGAAAAATTAACTTGCCTAATGTTGGACAGAGATGGGAGGTAAATCAGGCTGACTAGTTCCCATATGCTAAACTGGTAACCACTTCACAATGCAAAAAGCATTGTGAAGATAATGATAAGATAATGAAGCCAAATTACAGGAAAATACATGAATACAACTCAGTTTTTTTTTAAAAAAGGGAGATACACACACACATATATCTATATCTATATCTATATCTATATCTATATCTATATCTATATCTATATCTATATCTATCTATCTATCTATCTATCCACCAAAGAAGGCAATATATGTATGTTAGGAAGATAATGCCAAATTATAGGAAAATACATGAATACAACTCAGTTTTTTTTTTTTAAACCTTCTGTTCAGGTTATCAGAAGGCATGGTTTTTATAGTGCAGCATTGAGGTGTCAGCCAGGCCAAGTTCCTGTCTTGAGGCTTGGAGGAAGATTCTGCCTAAAAACTCCTTGAAATTGTGGGTAGAATTTATTTCCTCACAGTTGTATAATGGAGGTCTCCATTTTCTTGATGATAGCTGGAACTCACAGACCCTAAAAGTCACCTATCTTCTTATTATGTGCCCTACTTGATCTGTCAGAAATAAACAAAACATTAAAAAAATTTTAAGAAAGTGTAATTAAGATTCCAAATCAGCTGATCTTAAGATAAAGGCAATATTGGGGAAAGCCTGATGTGATTATATGAGCCCATTAAATCTGGGCTTAGCAGTCCGGGGAAGGGGAAACGAGATCTACTTGAATCAAGAGTAGGTTTTAAGCCATGAGAAATTTTCCATTGCTGGCTTTGAAGATCAAGTAGGGCACATAACAAGAAGATAGGTGACTTTTAGGGTCTGTGAGTTCCAGCTAACATCAAGAAAATGGAGACCTCCATCATACAACTGTGAGGAAATAAATTCTACCCACAATTTCAAGGAGTTTTCAATCTGCCTCAAGACTGCAACATAGAAACCCTGCCTAAACTTCAACCTACCAGCCTGTCCTATAAAATGGCAACATTATCTCCTTCCTAAATTTCCAGCCTGTTGGCTTGCCCTGAAGGTTTTCAACTGCCCACCTCCTTATCTGTGTGAGCCAATTCCTTAGTTTCCATCCCCAATTCTTACCTACTCAAAACTTACCTAGTTTCAACATATTCTATTCAGGTTTTAGTTACTAATTTTTAACAGTAAGACTTTTTATAAAACTGATGGATATAAAGAGAATTTTTTCTCTTGGACAGGGTTGCTATATTTAGAGAATAAAATACAAGGCACTGAGTTAAGTTTGAAATTCAGATACACAATGCATAATATTTTAGTATAAGTACCTCAATAATACACACTTACACTAAAGAAATTCCATTATTTATCTTATATTCAAATTTAGCTGGTGTCATTTTATCTAGCAACTACATTGAGAGTACTTTTTTCTCTTGAGTTTTAAGAATGCCCCCCCCCATTTTTGTTTGCTTAAGATTTAGAAAGAAATTGTTTAAATATTTAGACTGGTATTTGTGTATTTAATGGTTATGGTATTCAGCATATAATTAAACCAGTTGTATTTTAAATTGTAATACTTCTGGAGGCAATAATACAGAAACTCATGTTGTTTTGAAGTCATTTTTAAATACTGTTACATATTTATGTGCATGGAGCCTACAGAAAGTTAAAAGGTTCTATGAGATATCCTGAGACCTTAAAAACAAACAGCACATATTGCTAAGCACACATTATCTAGAAAGCACTACAATTCACTTGTGTAAGAAGCGTTCAAACAACAGTATTATATACTTCTTGTTTTTCCCAAACAGACTGAAGACACTGCAACTCTATTTTTCCCTTTCATGTAGATGGAGGCAATGTGAAGAGGGCACATTCATATCACCAGAATTCCAGAAATCAGACCACAATCATGGTTGTGGCAGTTTCATAATCTTTCACATTGCAGGTTGGCTCATTTTTCAAATACATAAAATAGCACCAACCTCAAACAAAACAGAACCAACTCAAACAATCTCATAAGTCAGATTTCCAATTAGTTTCTGTTAAGCACAATTGTTTCCCACACCGGAAAAATAAGCAACATACATTTGAAAAGAATGGGTCCACTAATATGTGGATTTTTAAAAATAAATCCAGCACAGTACTGTAAATATATTATTCCTTATGATTTCTTTAATGAGATTCTTTTCTCTAGATTATTTTATTGTAAGAGTACAATGTATAATACGTGTAACATAATGTGTTAATTAACCATGTTATTCAGAAGGCTTCTTGTCAAAAATAAGCTTCAGTGGTTAAATTCTGGGGGAGTCAAAAGTTATACGTGGGTTTTCCACTGTGAAGGGGTTTGGCATTTCCAACCTTGTGCTGTTTGAGGGTCAACTGTATTTCCAAAGAAATTTTAAAAAGGAAGAAAGGCAAAATGACTGTCAGTAGTGAGGTAGAAAGGGTTTTATTGCTTCAGTTATGCTCAGAATTGCTTTACTGATCTGGACAATATCAATGGCAGTTGACCCATCAGGTAAAGGTAAACATGAGAGTGGAAGGCAAGTCTGCAAGTAAGGATGAGACAGGCACGGGTAAATTTCAAGCATTACTTGCCAAGAGCAGGACAAATTACACAAATAAGGAACATTCTTGTATTAAAAGAGGTTTTTTTGGGGGAGGGAGATAATACCTCAAATACATCAAAATAAATTTTAGGGATAATTAGCATACCTGTATTTATTTTAGCAGCCACCTTACCTTATTTTTTGAAACAAACCTCTTAAATTTACATAAGACCTAAATGCGTTACCATCATTTCAATTTCTTATTGTTGCTACAGGACTTCATGAAAATAGACTTCAAAGCCGATTTTTTCTGCTTCAAAATGTCATCAAGAAATCCCTCTTTTATTTTACTGTATAAAAACTGATTGTCAGCTTAATAGAGAAATAATAATATTTGGCTACCAGTAGCCTCGATAAACGTCAATACAGCCTCATGAATTCTTTTTGTAAGTTGTGATGTTTTTTTAAATGTTTGAAAGGTATATTTTTGTCTAATAGATGATTTAATTACATAATAAAAGCATATAATTGTGATTGCCATTTTATATGAATGATTAGTGATAATATTATTAATTTAAAAAACTTAATCGCCTATGAAAAAAATGGCTTTGCTTTAGATTTGTTTCTAAATTTATTTATGGAAATCTTAAATTGCTGAGAAAAGTTCCAAGATATAAATATTTGGAGCATCTTAGTGGCTCAGTTGGTTGAGCATCCAACTCTTTATTTTGGCTCAGGGCATGATCCCAGGGTTCATGTGGGATCGAGCCCCACATTGAGCTCTGTACTTAGTGTTAAACCTGCTTGAGATTCTCTTTCTGCCCCTCCTCCCCTCTCCCACTCTAACTCTCTCTGTCTCTCAAATTAAAAGAAAAAGAAAAAGAAAAAAATATTTTATAGCTCTGGTTAAGGTTAAAAGCAACTGGGAAGAGCAGTTAAATCTTTTCTCCCTTATATAAAAGTCCAAAATCCATTTGTGAATAATGGCATGAAATTATGAAGTGATATTTGACCCTAAACATTAGGATAAAATTATATTTATGAAGTTACCTGTGGTGTCTAGAGCAAAACTGTTAAACTTCAATAAAATTAAATTTTCTGCATGAATAGTCTGTAATTACTATGAAAAGTTTCCAAAACTATAATTTAATTTAAACTACATTGTTGTTCAAGAAGTTATATAGCAGGATATTTGTATTTATAGGGCCTCTCTAATTGTAGTCTTAACTTTTTATTTAATTGTTCATAGATCAGCTAGAATACTTTGCTATTTTGTAAGATTTTAAAGTTTTACTATTCAACTCTTTGGGGTATACTCTTGTCTTTATTCATATGAAAAATTTCTATTAGTCTTAATAAGAATTGCAGGGAGTTCTGTCAAGGGAGTTATATCCCCATGTCTCTACCAAAGAAATTATTCAACCCTTTGATTGTAATAATTATCCACTTCAGCTACTGCCTTATGTACACATAGACAACCATGTTCATCTCATGAATAGTTATAACATAGTTATGGTAATATCTTTATATAGAGAAGAACATGTTTTAAATACAAAGTAATGTCTCACTTTCAGCTATAGCTGGATGAAACTTAGCTTATAAGTAGATATAGTCCACCTTGGAGTAGACAGCACCCTCAGAATTAAAATTGTATAAGTAATTTGAAATATTAAAAGGAATGGTGATAAATAATGTTTTTTATCATAAGATTTTACAGTTAGCTATTGTCATCTGTCAAATGTAATGGGAGACACCTTTACAAGTCCCTTGACATTACAAATTAATGAAGTTAACTTCCTAAAAGAAATATTAGCATGCAACTCATAATTCTGGCAATGTACAAAGCTAAGGAATTTTTTATAACTTTATAGGCTCTAGTGAGATGGTTCCGTACCAAAAAATATATCCATGGTTCTTCACACATTGACACTATTGCTAAGAACACTGATACTAAGCTGTTAGGCAGCTGCTGAAAGTTAGGGGCTGTTTTTCTCTTTGTCAGTATGATAAGGAAATAAAGTAAATATTTCTAACACATTCATACTAGTGTCTGCCATAGAAGTGTTCTATACATTTTTATTTTTAGCTAAATCAAATTTCCAACCTGTTTGCTCTGCGAACATATATTTAAAAACAAAAATGTATTAAGAATGTATATAGGGGCACCTGGGTGACTCAGTCGGTTGAGCATCCGACTTCAGCTCAGGTCATTATCTCACGGTTTGTGGGTTTGAGCCCTGCATTGGGCTCTGTGCTGATAGCTCAGAGCCTGGAGCCTGCTTGGGATTCTGTGTCTCCCTCCCTCTCTGACCCTCCCCTGCTCACGCTGCCTCATCCTCTCAGAAATAAATAAAACATTAAAAAATTTTAAAAATGAATGTATATAGAACTAAGACAAGGAATTTAGAAATACATAGTAAATTGTCATTGACTGCTCTCATGCCTCTACATTGTTAGTGTTGTAAGGAGGGCAAGAAGGAGACAGTTAATGAACCAAGTCAAATTATCAAAAGTAATATTGAATGGGTGTGATATGAGTATGCTATTTTATCTATAATGATTAGGAAAAAAATCTGAATAGTTGATATTTTAATGGATAAGTTTTTAAAAAGCAAGGCTGACCCATAAAAATATCTGGTGAAAGAAGTGTCCAGATTTAGAATAGAAAACAGCAAGCATTGTGCTAGGATAATTCCTGATGTGTTTGAATGCAGGAAATAATCCAGTGGGACTGAAACAGAATAGGGAGAGGGAAGAGGAAAGTCATGGGAAAAGATACTGAGAATGAACAAAGGTGGAAGTCACTGATTAAACTCAATGTTTAGTGTTATATTCTTTGTAATAACCTGTATTTAAAAAATTAATTTGTCAAGGAAAAAATCAAATGAGTTTCTCTATGTGATACTAAATTAATTTTCAGAGAGATTATACCCTCTCCTATGTTATAAAATTACAGGGTGGGATATTAAATTACACATTTTTTTAAAATGTTTTTATTTATTTCTAGGAGAGAGAGAGAGAGACACTGTGAGCAGGGGAGGGTCAGAGAGAGAGGGAGTCACAGACTGAAACAGGCTCCAGGCTCTGAGCTGGCTGTCAGCACAGAGCCCGATGCGGGGCTCGAACCCACGAACTGCGAGATCATGACCTAAGCGAAAGTCGGACGCTTAACCGACTAAGCCACCCAGGCGCCCTTATTACACACTTTTTTAATTTTCAAATTTTTCAGGAAAATGAATTAGCCAGTGTGCAGTTTAGCTTTCTCAGTACATATTGTTGAGAAATGGGGAAACGTCTCCAGATAGAATTTATTTAACTGGACTATTTTTTGGAACTTAAAACTATAATAATCTTTTAGAAATATCAGAATTCTATAATAATCTTTGGAGTAATTACCCTATATGTTAAAAAAAATAATTCAAAGTTTCTATCAGCAGTTAGAAGTAACTACAGTTTTGAGCCACTNGGTCTCCTTGATGACTTATAAAGTTAGTGCCAAAACCTCTATACAGAATTTGTTTGGCTTTCCCTGTTCCGGGCATATTCCTGTTTCACATTTTCATGTTGCCCCATCTTTCTATGGTTCTGTCTGTTATCTATACACAGAAATCCTGAAATTTAATGATCTTTATCATTCTCCGATTAATTATGTGAGGTGAGACTTTAACTCAATTAGCATATATCATGTGGAGAGTGCTTTATGTATTTCAAACACCACTAACATTCTCCTGTTCCAACTTGATTCATAGCACAGCAGTCACCGAGCCTTAAAGACTGTTCTCCTGAGATCTGTCTTTTTCCTCTCTCTTTTTTTAGCCAAAAAATGATTTTACTCACTTACTCAAAACTACACAACCATACTATATTTACTTCTAACGACGGCTTTCCTATAAAGATTCAGAAGGTTTTCTTGGTGTGTGTGTGTGTGTGTGTGTGTGTGTGAGTGGCCCAGACCCTGGGTTTCAATACTGTGTATAAAGGCCAAACGAAAGGTCACAGCAAAAAGAAAAGGAAGCCTCTCTTTTTCATAGAATAGAAAAATAATTACAGAAGCTTGAGTCTGTTATTGAAGTAATTTACTGAAAATATGTGGTCAGAAACTAGTACTATATTTAATTTAAAAACTGAACGCAAGTTTTTGAAGCTTTATAGAGACAGTGAAATTAGTGAAAATATAGGATAAACAATCTTCTCACCAGGAGGTAGCCAAAAATTATATTAAAAATTTGCTTCAGTAATGTTTGATGAAAGGTGTAACTGAATAATTTTCAGTGATAATGAAACAGCCTTTTACTGGTGCCATATTCTGGCAAAATGAGTGAATGAATCTTTTTAGCTGCAAGGTTTACATAGATATAAATTTAAAAATAAAATCTGGGGGATGGGCAAAACGGGTAAAGGTGAGTGGAAGATACAGGCTTCTGGTTACAGAATAATTATGTCATGGGCACAAAGGGCACAGCATAAGGGATATAGTCAATGATATTGTAAAAGAATTCTATGGTGACGGTAGCCACAATTGTGGTGAGCATACTGTATAGAGATATTGAATCACTGTGTTGTACACTAGAAACTAATGTGACATTCTGTGTCAAGTATACTCAAATTAAAATTTTTAATTAAAAAATCTTAATAAAGAATAAAATCTGACACTGTTTCCTAAGGTTGCCTTAACAAACTCCTTGCATGGCTGACCAGAGAGTATCATCAGATTTTAAGTGTGCTAAGATCAGATCATCTGTTCCAGGCCAGAGACTGACAAAAGAAAAAGATGGCAATAATTGGGAAAAAAAAGTCAATACCTGAAACATTTAAACAACTTTTATGTGTACTATTATACTTGGCTGAAAGCACGACAAATCTGGGAAAATTTTTCAGCTAGATCAATAATCACTCTGTACCAATACTGCAAGCAAGTCATTGGCTAGCAAGACTGAACTTCATGTAAAAAATGTTTTCAAAAATTTTTCCTCCAAAGGAGATATCAAACAGATATGTGACCAAGGAAATTTGTGTCCCCAGAAGAGTCACTATCAACATGTCCTTGTTGCTTGCTGTTGCTTTCTTTGTTTAGCACGGGCTGGGATATGATCTTGGGGATGTCACTTACACAGCTGGAAAAGAGATTTTGGTTTATAATTATGTTTAAGAGTGAATATGGAAAGAGCCCAAATGTCCCATTGACTGCTGAATGGATGAAGAAGATGTGGTGCATATATACACCCTCCCCCACATACCTACAATGGAATATTACTCAGCCATCAAAAATAATGAAATCTTGCCATTTGCAGTGACATGGAAGGGGCTAGCATATATTATACAAAGCAAAATAAGTCAGAGAAAGACAAACACTGTATAATTTCACTCATATGTGGAATTTAGGAAATAAATCAAATGAACATGGGGAGGGGAGGAAGAAAGAGGCAAATCAGAAAGCAGACTCAACTATAGAGAAAAAATTGAGGGCTACTGGAGGGGAGGAGTCCAGGGGAATGGGCTAAATGGGTGATGGGCATTAAGGAGGGTCGCTGTTGTGATGGACATTGGGTGTTACATATAATGATGAATCACTTAATTCTATTCCAGAAACTCATATTACACTATATATTAACTAACTAGAATTTAAATAAAAATTTGAAACTAAAAAGAAACTAAAAATAAATAGATAGATAAGTAGAAAAAATTTCTTTTAAAAAAAGAGTGAATGTAAAGACTTTAGAGGATCTTTCCATACTGAGAGGACATCAAAATTTATTATTCCTACCAAAAGTTTTTGGCAAATACTGGAATTTGAAGAAGTTGCAAAAAAAATTAACTGAAGTTTGACCATTTCATAGTGAATTGGATTTAAATATGTAAAATAACCAGGAAATAGAGGAATATCAGTGATGATGATGATTATAATCATAGTATTGAGAACAAGGATAAAAATGTTGCCACAGAATATTGAACAAGGAATATTTGTTAGTGCTCCTTTAAAGGAAAGCTACTTAAGCTCGCCTGGATGGCTCAACAGGTTGAGCGTCTGACGTCGGCTCAGGTCATGATCTCACAGTTTGTGAGTTTGAGCCCTGCATCAGGCTCTGTGCTGACAGCTCAGAACCTGGAACCTTCTTCGGATTCTGTGTCTCCCTCTCTCTCTCTGCCCCTTTCCAATTCACACTCTATCTCCCTGTCCTTCAAATGTTAAAAACAAATTTTGAGGGGAGCTACTTAGGGACATCTGCATGGCTCAGTTGATTAAATGTCCAACTCTTGGTTTCAGCTCAGGTCATGATCTCATGGTTCTTAAGGTTTAGCCTTGCATTGAGCTCTGTGCTATCAGTGCGGAGCCTGCTTACTCTCTCTCCCTATTTCTCTTGTCCTTCCCCATTTGTGCTCTCTTTCTCTCTCTCTCTCTCTGTCAAAATAAATAAACTTCAAAAGTAATTCCACAGCTCAGAATGGCATTTAAAAAATAAGATAAAATAAAAGGATGCTTCTTAGATACAAGTGATGTTAAAAGAGTCAGAGGATATTGGAAGAAGTCTATTAAATTAGTCTATTAACTGAGAAACCTGCGTAAGGGCTATCATCTGGTGTTATCTTCAATTTAGTGAGTAGTAAATTGATGTCGTTGCTTCAAAATCTTCAATCAAAATGATACAATAAACATTTCATTTTACTGCATTATATAAGTGCAGCATTTTGTTTCATCTGATTTTTTCACATTTGTTGCTTTACATCTTAAGGATATTTGTCAACTTTCATTTTCTCTAGGAATTTATTACAATATAAAAAAGCAGTAAATAAAATCTACCATTATGTTTTCTCTTCCTATATCATATTCATATCCTTACTTCTGAAAGTTTATGTGATTTTGAAGTGTTATGTAAGAACCATCTAAGGATATACTACAAATGACATTTGATAACAAGGATTTTAGATGAAAGAACATGGATCTATTTTAACTGTCTGGACCCTGAGGGGAAATAGCATTAGAAGACTAAAATAGATATTGAATTCATAGCTTTGACAAATTTGCTGGGTGAATCTGCAGTGATAAGATAGGCCAGCAATCAGTATTTGCTGCAGAACAATGCATCTGTAGGTCCTAATATTCACTCCATGGGCTTATCAGGTTGGCAGATTACTCTTGATATACATGGATCCCTCTAGATAGGTTGCCTTTTTAATCCTGTAGTTATCTCCACTCACAGACAGATGTAAATTCTCAAATATTAATAAATCTGTAAAGGTCTATGCTACCTTTCAGTTTAAATTAATTTCCATATACTTTCCTCCCAAATATTCTATTCAGTGACCAAATGTTAAAATACTAGCACAGTCAAAATTAGATGGCATTAAGCATCATTTAGAGTGGATGAGGATATATATCGCTGCAAAATTATCTCAGATTTAATGCATCGTCTAGTTCCTTATGACTTATAAACTCAAGCATAATTCAGTTCTATTACTCTGTTGTAGAAAACTATAGAGTGTTTCCCTAAATTTTGATCTTCTGATACTTTATTTAGTATGTTTTAGAAAATCTTCTCCAGGGATTTAGCTTCTTGTAACTATGGGATTTCCCTTACAGTTTCCAAATAAAAAGAGCATTGCATGCTCTCTAAGATCCAAATACAGTCAGGTTTGCATGGGGAAAAGCTGTGGGGCTGGGTACCATGCATAATATTAACCAACTTGTGCATTTTTAATAGACATCTTAAATCTAAAACCATATTTCTCAAGCTTGTTTGCAGCCAGGATTCCAGATGTATGGAAGAAGTCCTACACAAGATTGGAAAGCAAAAACTTAGAAATGCTTTCAATAAATTGATTTATCTTGCCAACAGGGCTGGAGTAGTTTAATTTTATCTGGGACAATCAGGCAGCCATTACAGTGTCTGCTTCCTATTTACTTATTCCCTATTCCATATTTATCTCATGCTAAGAAGTTCCAGATGTGTTTAATACTCACTCATTTAATCCTCATAACTTTAAAGGATAGTCATGGTTACTATTCTCATTTTACAGATGGAGAGAACTGAAGCACAACTGCTTTCCTAATGAGGCTAAGGTCATAGGGTTAATGAATGGTGGAGGCAAGATCTGAATTTAGCTAGATTTGCTCCAGAGTCCATGCCCTCAACCATTATGCTGTGGTTACTTTTTCATTTATCTTTCCTAGCATCCCTAGAATTTCAGACACTGAGTTAAGTGTCAGTGCAGTAATGAGATTTCTAAAATAATTTTTAGAAGAACTTTTAGGAGTTGTATACTGTGGCTGTATACCGTGGCTGCATTTGTTTCCAGCTATGCAATATTGAAACTGTGGCTATTTGAGAGATGCTAAGACCTATTTAAGATGGCCCTTTCATCATTAATTAGCAAGTATATTATTGCCTGAAAATGAGGAATTGATTACAAAGGTGCTTGCGGAAAAGACACTCTCAGTGAAATCTAGGATTAACGATTTCACAAGGTTGAGATGAAGTCTGTGAGGAAGCAATTAACACAAAAAGATAAGACACTAGTAACCCATGGCATGTAGTGGCAAAATTGTTAGTGGAAGTATTGCCTACGATCACCTGTAATTAATCTCCTATTGAGAGCAAGGCTTTGACAGACTTAGTGGTATTTTGATCCATGATCATGACAGGTTTAACAGAGCAGTAAAGTTGAGAATGGGAGTTTCTGACCATGCTCCAAAGATAGTGATTTAAAATTTCATCTCAAAGTTTGCTGAGAACACAGGGATCTTTTTTCCCCAAAAAAGTAATCACTTCTTTTTAGCTGCAAAGTTTACATATATGTAAATTTAAAAAGAAAATCTGACCCTTCAGTTTGGTAAATTAAGGCATTCTATTAGTTTCCTAAGCTGCCTTAATAAATGCAGCCTAAGAAGGAGGTAAGCTTAAGGCTTTCCTAAGAAGTAGACAACTTAAAACAACTTAAATTTATTTTCTTTACGGACATCAGAATCTTGCTCCCTGATGGTTATACAGCAGAATCCTTCCTTGCCTTTCTAGTTTCTATCATTTGACAACAATGCTTGGCATTCATTGCCTCGTACACATCGCTCTGGTCACATGACTGTCTTCTCCCTGCATATCTTTGTAATGTCTTCCATCTACATGTCTCAGGGTGTCCTCATTTCCACCTTTTATGAGGACACCAGTCACACTGCATCATGGCCCATCCTAATAACCTCACTTTAACCTCACTTTCTGTAAAGAACCTATTTCCAAATAAGCTTGCATTCTGAGATAATGGCAATTAGGCTCCAACTTCCAGTTTTTGAAAGATGCAAGTCAATTCATAATAAGTATATAAGCTAAATATAAAGTCTCAAACATTTTGTTAAAATTAAGACATTTAGTAAGAGAAAGTGGGACAGTGAAATTGGGAAGCAGATAATCTGATAGCATTCCAGTGACATTCATAGGATTCCCAAACCCCTGCGCCAAAATATAAGACTTCTCCTGACTTCTGCAAACATATATGATGAATCTATGTGAGGAAATAATCTTGATGAGATGCAAATTCTCCTCACACTCCTCTCTTGTTTTCTTTAATTTCTACCAAACTTATAATAAACACATCCAAGATGTTCCAAGAGAGTAATTTCAAAGCCAAAATTTTGTACAGAATAGTTTATACATCAACATAATTACAAGAGTTGTCTCATGTATTAGGGACTCTAATCCAGAAGTCATGTATGGAGATTTTGGGGTTTCTAGATGAAGAAAGGAATAATATAATTGTGCATTAGGCCAAATTTACTAATGTGGAACATCTACCAAAAATTTTTGAATCAATGTGCCAGCTTGAGAAATTAGAAGTGGTTTTAATTGCTGGATCGTTCTGTTGTTATTTGGAAGTCATTGATGCATTCCATATGAAGCTGAAACTCCAGAAACTCCATGACAAAACATAAAGTAAGATAAAAGCATAAAGCAGATATTCAAACACTGAGTGAATTGGAATTTTGGAACTGTTAGATCATACAACATTCATTCCCTAACTATGTTGCTGAGAGAATCCAGAGACAACTAATTTTTTTACTCTTTATTTTTGAGAGAGAGACAGAGTGTAAGTGGAGGGGGAAGAGAGAGAGGGAGGGAGACACAGAATTCCTAACAGGATCCAGGCTCTGAACTGTCAGCACAGAGCCCGATGCCAGGCTTGAACTCACAAACTGCAAGATCATGACCTGAGCCAAGTAGAATGCTTAACCAACTAACCCACCCAGGTGCCCCGACCACTATTTTTTAAAACATTGATAAATCTATTGAATAGTAGAATATAAATTTTCAAATTCCCTGGAACTGTTCTATTTTATATGTAGGAGATGCTACCACTGGAGTAGATTTTGTATTTGGATTTAATTGAAGGATTCCTGGAGTGGCAGAAACAAAGTATTAACATAAAATTGTCAAAACAATGCTCTTTTACTTATTCTTGGATACTTTAGTAGTCAGTACAGCTGTATTGGTAATCAGAATGTAAACTTCAGCAATCATGGTTCTGGCCGATTGATGATATTATGTTCAGGACTTATTGAGTCTCACTAAGGTCACCTTTGATTTATTTAACTGGAATGGGGGTAGGAGGCAGGCAGAAAAGCTCTCTAATTCTGGAGACTGATTTGAAGCTCCTTAAATGACTCTGGCTGTAATTCCCAGTCCTGAGTTAGTTCACAGGTACAGAAGTCCTTGAAAGAAGCTGAGGCTGGCTTCTATTTTGAAAGAACTATGAAATAACTCCATAAGTATACCTTCTTTCTAGTCTCCCCCAAGTGGCACTTGCAGCCATTTATCAGAGAAAATATTCACTGGGAAAAATGCATTTTCAAGGATTTTTCGAGGTGTTCTCTGAGCTAACTCTGATCTCTGGAAACAGAACTCTGTTGTCTACCAGTCAGAAGGGTCTTACATGGCTCAGATGATAAGTGATTCATGGAAAGTTCAGCAGGCCTGGGAAATGATTCTATGGAAATTTCCTTAGTTCCAAGGTTTATAATGTTTTAGTTTTGATCAATAATTTTAGATTCACAGTAATTTGCAAAGGTAGTACTAGGGAGGCTCAGTGTACCCTTTACCTAGTCTCCCAATGGTTATCATCCATAATTATAGTACAATATCAAAACCAGGAAACATTGGTACACTATGTGTGTATAGTTCTGTAATATCATGTGGAATCAAGATACACACCTATTCTCTCAAAACAAAAACAAACAAAAACGAACACCCTACCTCATGCTATCTCTGTATAGTCACATCCACCTTCCTAGTCCAACCCACATTAAGGAGACAGTGAATTACTAACCCTTGGAAATCACTACTCTGTTATTCATCTCTATCATCTGTAACTTTGTCATTTTGAGAATATTATATAAATTGAATTGAAACTCATAAAGAGGCCCAGGATATTTTGTTAAGTGAAATAGCCAGTTATAAAACAACCTATAAGAGAGAGGAGTCTAATTAAAGTTCTCAAAGTGTAGTTGCTTCCCCAACCCTTTAATGAAATTGAAAGAAGACACAGGGAGAGAAGCCTGTCCCACCACTCCCTTCTCTCTTTCTTATATGCTTAAAATTTGCTGTGTTGAAACAAGTACATATGATAACTCTTTTTTTTTTTTTTTCAATTTCTGAATCGTTTTAATGTGCACAGGTCCATTTACATAGTTCCTTCTGATCATTATGTTTAATTATATTTCCCCCTTTACTCTGACATTGCATTTACTTCTTCTGTCTTCTTTTTCTATCCCTGCTTTCTTTTTATTTATTTTATTTTATTTTATTTTTTTACAAATAGTTTATTTATAACTCTTTAAACAATTTAGATGTATCCAGGTTGAAGTTTGATCATCCAGATCCTATAGCATCCCCCACTATTATGCCTCCTCACTGTCTCCTGAATGTGAATTACTTCTTTTTGTTTCTTTTGCTCTCTAGTCATAAATGTCGTATGTGTCCTCCACCTATGTCAGCCCTTCCACACACATCTCATTTCTTCTTAGGATTTTCTTTGTTTTCTCAGCTTACTCAGGCCCGTTCCCATGCAGGGCACTATCTGTCCCACTGAAGTATCACCCTGAGCCTGTTGTGTGTGAACATGGTGCACCTGTGCTTGACTCTGCTTGAAGTTAAGATCATGGAGAATAAGGCTAATTTTTTTTCTTTTCTTCCATTATCTGCTGGAGCTCAAGGCCTGACATAGTATAGCTTACATGAGTACAAAACCTCAGGAATCAGACAGGTGGCCTAGAATCCTGCCTGACTCTATACTTTTCCAACTTTGTGTTTTGACCAAGTAATGTCTCTGCATTTCAATCCCTTCATCTTTAATGATAATCATCCCATAGCATACATGTGAGGAATAAACCAAATTATGAAAAATGCCTAGAATAGTACTAAGCAGATAGAAGAGTTACAACCAAGGGTAGATCCTGTTGCTCTTAAAACTATGAGTAATAATAAAGGCTTATTTGATAGTGTAAGACAAGAAACTGTATCTTACAGGATTTTCTCTCTATGGTGAGAGTATCCTTAAAGAGACTGAAAGAGATTATTGTTGTACCTAAATATCTCTTGGGATGAGGAGGGATTAAGAGAAGGCTGGAAAGGACAGTGAGACTTGTCCAAAAGAGTCATATCCTTTAAGCAATCATCTAAGTCAAGCCACTGATTCATCCAAAGGACAGTACTCCCAGGTGCCTCAGCTTTTATGTCATTAGATCCATGGGGACAGAAGAGTGAATGACCCTCTGATGTGAAATAATTTTCCACAGGCAGGAAAGATAGAGGTAGGGTCCATCCTCCAATCTGTGTGTTTGGGACAAGTTAGACAATATCCTCACCTCCATCAAGTTATTGCTGCTTAAAGTGCGGGCTGGGAGACAGCAGCATCCTCACCACCAGGATACATGTTAGAGATGCAGAATCTCAGGTCCTGTCTCAAGACTGCAAAATTAGAATCAACAAATGGATTTGCACATTTCAGTGTGAGAAGCATTGACTAGTATTGCTTCCGGTTTGTGTGTGCAATTAACGTTTGAGAAGTGCTGGCTTGGGAGTCTTTCTGGGTTCATAAAGTCCAGTCAGAGGCAACTGCAGGGATCCCAGAACAGGTGGTGTGGAGCAGGTGGTGAAATGAGGAGATGCACTAAGAGTCTGTCATATCATGAAAGAGAGATGTCAGGATTTGCTGATTGGCTCATGGGGAATGAGAGGCAACAGAAGAATTTCCTGGGTCTGTTCTGTATAGATTAGCCTTCTCAGAAGATTTCCCATCTCTCCTTTAGGGGCCACTGGCACATAAAAATGCCTTTTGAAACACGGTGGATGAAACATACAAGTTCATCTCTGTTCCTCCTGAACTCCCTTAAAATGTCCTTAAAGAAAGAAGTCCGTGGGATAAGGAATGCACTAGAGGGGTTCACAAAAAACTGGTGGACCCCCCTTAGAGGTCCAGAAATTGGAAGCTCCACACACTCTGTAGAGTGGGGTTGAGGGCGAGCCTAACAAGGTTGGGTTGTTTAATGCCGGAGTAAAAAACTGTTAGATCTATACAGACAGAGCTCCACTCAATTTTACTGGAGACCACAGGTGACCATTTGGAAAAGTGGAAACAACTGGCCTGCTCCAGTGTGAGGTGGGAGGAATGGAAGTCTGTTCCCTGAGAGGTGGACTGCCAGTCCCTTTCCCAGCCTTCCTCTGGGGCAGCTACAGCCAAACCTATAACCAGTAAACATAATGAAGGATTTTTCTCTGGGGACAGTGAACAACACAGAGAAAAGACTCTCAATGTTGACACTTCAGCCTCCTCTCAATGCGCATTCTTCCTCTCCACAGTGAATTGCATCCCTGCATTCAAGTTTCTGACCAACTTTTTAGTGTCTTTTTCTTAACTACGAATGCACAAGGACCACCAGACAGGAAACCCTCAACACAAAAAACAAGTTACATGTCCACTGGTCAACCTCCACAATTGTGTTAGCCAAATCCTTAATGTAAATCTCTTTTTTTCTCTCCCTTCCTCTCTCAAGTATATGTATATATATATTATATAATACACATATTATATAAATATAATAGGTAATATAATTGTATGTAATGGATAATTTTATATGTATATAAGTACATAATTTTATATGGTGTGTGTGTGTTCAGTGAGTAGGTATATTCTATTGCTTCTGTTTCTTGGGAGAACTCTGATTGCTACAGGGCCCATCTAATCACATGAACCCTAAAAAATCTAGATCATTTTCTGGCTGCTGACAAGGGAGATGAACAGAAGTGAATGTCAGAGAAATTTAAAATGTGAGAAGGATTGGACCTACCAATGATGACTTTGAAGCAACATGGGGTGAGGAAGGGCTATGAGCCACATTATCTTGGAATCTTCTAAAGATGAGAACAATTATTGCTGAGACCCAGAACCTCAGTACTACTTCACATATAACTAAATTCTGCCAATGCAATAAATGAATGTGGAAATAGAGTCTCCTGCATAGTTTCAGATAAATATCCAAGCCGATAGCTACCTATTGAGGATACAGTTAGAACTCTATAAGACCCCCATTTATCAACCTTGGGGTGCTGAGAGGCAGGATAAAATACATTTTTTGAGGAGTCACCACTGTATAATTTCAATTCTCCCCAAAGCAATTTATTAAGGTAGTAATATGAAGAATATAAATAAAAGTGAAACAATTCTTTAATATACCCTAAAGTCTACATGAAAATATTTGATTCTCATCCCTACAAATATTCATTCTGGTGATTCAGAGGTCTTAGAATTCAACAGAGTGTTGGTTCCACTGAAAAAAATCCACAATGGTTCTCTTTGACAGAATATAGAACAGTCCAATATAATAATTTTAACAACTGATTCAAAGATAAACAACGAAAAAATAAAGTGATTGACGTTTTGGCAGGCGACCTTGATCCTAATTATCAATAGAAAATAGCATTGTAACCACATAGTAGATTAACTGAAGCTGATGCCAGCTGGAGGTAATCATTAAGAGAACGTGACCCAACCCCTGGTTGATCTGTGATCTGGTCTGGACATTAAGGCTCCTCACTCCTTCCCCTGTCTTTGGAATATGCATTTCCCTAAGCTACAAACTGCCTTGCCCAAGATAACAGCCTTAAGATATTAATATAGTATTAAGACCATCTGGATGGTACATGTCACTGAGCCTGAAGCTTGTATATAACTTTTTAAGCTTCTGATGAGCAGGTATTCATTACAGCACTCATTACAAAGGCCAAGATATGGAAACAACCTAAGTGTCCATTGATAGATGAATGGATAAAGAATATGTGACACACAAACACACACACACATACAGACACACACACACACAAATATTATTCAGCCATAAAAAAGAAAGAAATTTTTCTATTATCATGATAAACCTTTTATGTGACTTCCTTTGCTTTGTAAAACTGCTATCTATCAATCTGGAACAGTTTCAGTCTTTCTTTTGTCTCTCCTTGCCCTCTGTGTACACGGGCCCATTTGCAAACCAACAGAAGCCTGGATTTCAAAGGATCATCTGGGATTTCACATCAAACTGCATATCTATTAATAAAATGCAGTTGAAATTATACCTAATCTCTATATGTTAGACTACTGAGTCCTCATAAGAATGCGTGTTTGAATCAGTCCTACAAGTACTGCCTCTGGACCATAGGAGTTGCTGGATGAAGTTAAATGGAGAAGTAAGTAAAGAGAAACTTATATTTATTAATTTTTTGCTTTGGGATTTATGTCAGAAAAGAAATATGTAGGTGTTATCCAAGTGTATTCCCTCATTTGTTATTTCATATTTGCATTTATTGATCAATTAACCATCCCTGTTTCCTTTTTTCTATGATTTTATTCATTGTATGCACATTGTTATTAAATATATAATTTAGTCCTTATTTACAGTAATACAGAATTGTAACTGAACTTGGGAAGAAATGGGTATTAAACAGAGGTTTATATGGTGACTTTTGAACATTACCTCTTAATTACATTAACATTACCTTGTTAGATAAGGACAGACTTTTGTTGCAATTTTTTTTTTCAATTAAAACAGTACTAAACCCATGGGTGAGTTTGTTTCATCCATCCTGGGCTACTTTTTTTCTTTCATAATTTATTGTCAAGTTGTTTTCCATATAACACTCAGTGTTCCTCCCAACAAGTGTTCTCCTCCATGCCGATGACCCCCTTTCTCCTCTCCCCCACCCCCTTCAGCCCTCAGTTTGTTCTCAGTATTCAAGAGTTTCTAATGGTTTGCCTCCCTCCCTCTCCCCAACTATTTTCTCCCCTTCTCGTCCCACATGGTCCTCTGTTAAGTTTCTCCTATTCCACTTAAAGTGAAAACATATGGTATCTGTCTTTCTCTGCCTGACTTATTTTGCTCAGCATAACACCCTCGAGTTCCATCCACATTGCTCCAAAATGCCAGATTTCATTCTTTCTCATTAACATGTAGTATTCTATTCTACAGATAAACCACATCTTCTTGATCCATTCATCAGCTGATGGACATTTAGGCTCTTTCCATTATTCGGCTATTGTTGAAAGTGCTGCTATGAACGTCAGGGTACATGTGCTCCTATGCATCAGCTCTCCTGTATCCCTTGGGTAAATTCCTAGCAGTGCTATTGCTGGGTCCTAGGGGAGTTCTATTGTTAATTCTTTGAGGAATCTCCACACTGTTTTCCAGAGTGGTTGTACCAGTTTACATTTCCACCAACAGTGTAAGAGGGTGCCCATTTCTCCACATCCTTGCCAGCATCTACATTCTCCTGATTTGTCCATTTTAGCCACTCTGACCGGCGTGACTTAGTATCTCAGTATAGTTTTGATTTGTATTTCCCTGATGATGAGGGATGCTGAGCATCATTTCATGTGTCTGTTGTCCATCTGGATGTCCTCTTTGGAGAAGTGTCTGTTCATGTCTTCTGCCCATTTCTTCACTGGATTATTTGTTTTTCAGGTGTGGAGTTTAGTGAGTTTCTTATAGACTTTGGATATTAGCCCTTTATCTGATATGTCATTTGCAACTATCTTTGCCAATTCTGTTGGTTGCCTATTAGTTTTATTGATTGTTTCCTTTGTCATGCAAAGGCTTTTATCTTCATGAGGTACCAATAGTTAACTTTGCTTCCTTGATTTCCTTGCCTTTGGGGATGTGTCAAGTAAGAAATTACTGCAGTTGAGGTCAAGGAGGTTGTTTCCTGCTTTCTCTTCTAGGGTTTTGATGATTTCCTATCTTACGTTCAGGTCCTTCATCTATTTTGAGTTTATTTTTTTGTATGGTGTGAGAAAATGATTTAGTTTCATCCTTTTGCATGTTGCTGTCCAGTTCTCCCAACACCGTCTGTTAAAGAGGCTGTCTTTTTTTTCCATTAGATACTCTTTCCTGCTTTGTCAAAGATTAATTGGCCATACATTTGTGGGTCCAATTCTGAGTTCTCTATTCTATTCCATTGGTCTATATGTCTGTTTTTGTGCCAATACCATACTATGTTGATGATGACAGCTTAGTAGCAGAGGCTAAAAACTGGGATTGTGATGCCTCCTGCTTTGGTTTCTTCTTCAATATTACTTTGGCTATTCAGGGTCTTTTGTGGTTCCCTACAAATTTTAGGATAGTTTGTTCTAGCTTTGAGAAGAATGCTGGTGCAATTTCGATTGGGATTGCATTGAGTGTGTAGACTGCTTTGGGTAGTAATGACATTTTAACAATATTTATTCTTCCAACCCATGAGCATGGAATGTTTTTCCATTTCTTTGTGTCTTCTTCAAATTCCTTCATAAGTTATCTATAGTTTTCATCATGCAGATCTCCTATATCTTTGGTTAGGTTTATTCCTAGGTATTTTATGTTTTTGTGCAATTGTGAATGGGATCAGTTTCTTGATTTCTCTTTCTGTTGCTTCATTATTGGTGTATAAAAATTCAACCGATTTCTGTATGTTGATTTTGTACCCTGCAACATTGATGAATTCATGGATCAGTTCTAGTAGGCTTCTGACGGAGTCTGTCGGGTTTTTTATGTAGAGCATCATGTCGTCTGAGAAAAGTGAAAGTTTGACTTCTTCTTTGCCAATTCTGATGCCTTTGATTTCCTTTTGGTGTCTGATGACTGATGCTAGGACTTCCAGTACTGTGTTAAACAACAGTGGTGACAGTGGACATCCCTGTCGTGTTCCTGGCTTCAAAGGGAAAGCCCTCAGTTTTTCCCCATTCAGGATGATGTTAGCTGAGGGCTTCTCAACAAAATCAAGGCTTTTGTGATGTTTAGGTAAGTTCCTTCTATCCCGACTTTCTCAAGGGTCTTTATTAAGAAGGGCTCCTATATTTTGTCAAGTGCTTTATCTGCATCTATTGGCAGGATCATATGGTTTTTATCTTTTCTTCTGTTAATGTGATATATCACGTTGATTGATTTGCAAATATTGAACCAGCCATGTAACCCAGGAATGAATCCCACTTGATCGTGGTGGATAATTCTTTTTATACTGTGTTGAATTCAGTTTGCAAGTATTTTGTTGAGCATTTTTGCATCCGTACTCATAAAGGATATTAGCCTGTAGTTATCTTTTTTTTTTTTTTTTGCTGGATCTCTGTCTGGCTTGGGAATCAAAGTGATGCTGGCTTCGTAAAATGAGTCTGGAAGTTTTCTTCAATTTCTATTTTTTGGAATAGCTAGAGAAGAATAGGTATTAACTTTGTTTTAAATGTCTGGTAGAATTCCCCCAGGGAAGCCATCTGGCCCAGGGCTCTTATTGACTCCAGGGCCTGGAGTGCAATGTACTTTCCTCTTAGAACTGCATTTGCCACATCCCAGAGAGTTTGGATTGTTGTATTGTCATTCTCATTTGTTTCCATTTATTTTTTAATATCTTCTCTAACTGCCTGATTGGCCCATTTATTCTTTAGTAGGGTGTTCTTTAACTTCCATGTTTTTGGAGGTTTTCCAGACTTTTTTATGTGCTTGATTTCAAGTTTGATAGCATTGTGATCTGAATGTGTGCATGGTATGATCTCAATTCTTTTATATTTATTGAGGGCTGCATTATGATCCAGTATGTGATCTATCTTGGAGAATGTGCCATGCGCACTTGAGAAAAAAGTGAATTGCATAGCCTCAGAATGTAGAGTTCTAAATATATCTGTCATGTCCATCTGGTCCAATGTGTCATTCAAGTCTATTGTTTCTTTAGTGATTTTTTGTCTTGTTGATCTATCCATTGCTATAAGTGGAGTAGTAAAGTCCCCTGCTATTGGCACATTCTTATCCATAAGATTGTTTCTGTTTGTGATTAATTGTTTTACGTATTTGGGTGCTTCAGAATTCAGTGTGTAGATACTTGTAATTGTTAGCTCTTCCTGATGGATAGACCCTGTAATTATTTTATAATGCCCTTTTTCATCCCTTGTTACTGCCTTTACTTTAAAGTCCAGTTTGTCTGATATAAGTATAGCTACTCCAGCTTTCTTTTGACTTCCAGTAGCATGATAGATATTTCTCCATCCCCTTACATTCTTTTTTTTTTTTTTAATGTTTTTTTATTTTTATTTATTTCTGAGAGAGAGAGACAGTGTGAGCAGGGGAGGGTCAGAGAAAGAGGGAGACACAGACTCTGAAACAGGCTCCAGGCTCTGAACTAGCTGTCAGCACAGAGCCCGACGCGGGGCTCGAACCCACAACCGTGAGATCATGACCCAAGCCGAAGTCGGACGCTTAACCAACTTAGCCACTCAGGTGCCCCAGCCATCCCCTTACATTCTATCTGAAGGTGTCCTCAAGTCTAAAATGAGTCTCTTGTAGACAAGATTTTGGTGGATTTTGGTTTGTTTGTTTGTTTGTTTGTTTGTTTTTACCCATTCTGCTACCTTATGTCTTTTCATTGGAGCATTTAGTCCATTTATATTCAGTGTTATTGAAAAATATGGGTTTAGAATCATTGTGCTCTCTGTAGGAATCATGCTTGTAGTGGTGTCTCTGCTACCTTGTGTTCCTTGCAACATTTCCCTCATAGAGTCCCTCGTAGGACTTCTTATAGGGCTGGTTTAGTGATGATGAATTCTTTGAATTTTTGTTTACTTGGGAAGACCTTTATCTCTCCTTCTATTCTGAATGACAGGCTTGCTGGATAGAGGATTCTTGGCTGCGTATTTTTTCTGTTCATCACATTGTAGATTTCTTGCCATTCCTTTTGGCCTGCCAAGTTTCAGTAGATAGGTCTGTAACTACTCTGATAGGTCTCCCTTTGTATGTTAGGGCCCTTTTGTCCATAGCTGCTTTCAGAATTTTCTCTTTGTCCTTATATTTTGCCAGTTTCACTATGATATGTCATGCAGAAGATCGATTCCAGTTACATCTGGGGAGAGTTCTCTGTGCCTCTTGGATTTCAAAGTCTGTGTCCTTCCCCAAACTGGGGAAGTTCTCAGCTATAATTTGTTCAATTACCCCTTCAGTGCCTTTCTCTCTCTCTCTCTCTTCTGGAATTTCTATGATACAGGTATTGTTCCATTTGATTGTATCACTCAGTTCTTGAATTTTCCTTTCGTTTTCCTCGATCAATTTATCTCTCTTTTTCTCGGCTTCCTCATTTTCTATAATTGTGTCTTCTAATTCCCTATCCTCCTCTCTGCCTCTTCAATCTGTGCATTGGCTGCCCTCATTTTATTATGCACCTCATTTATAGCATTTTTCAATTCATCACAAGTATTTTTAAGCTCCATTGTCTTTGTAGCAATAGCTTCTCTGATGTCTTCCATGCCTTTTTCAAGCCCAGAGATTAATTTTGTGACTATTGTTTTAAATTCTTCAGTGATATTGCTTATATCTCTTTTGAGTAGTTCTTTTTTTTTTTTTTTTAATGTTTTATTTACTTGAGAGAGAGAGAGAGCATGAGCAGGGGAGAGTCAGAGATGTAGGAAGACACGGACTCTGAAACAGGCTCCAGGCTCTGAGCTGGCAGTCAGCACAGAGCCCAACATGGGACTCGAACCCACGAACCATGAGATCATGACCTGAGCTGAAGTCAGATGCTTAACCGACTGAGCCTCTCAGGCGCCCCTGTTTTGAGCAGTTCTTTAGCTGTCACTTCTTCCTCGAATTTCCTTAGAGGACAGTTCTTCCGTTTTGTCATTTTGGCTAGCTTTCTGTCTTTTGTCAATTTTAAAAGCTTGTTATGAGCTCTGCACCTGCAAGTGCTGCTATGTTAAAGAAGGCTCATTGACTGTCCAGGGTCTGTCCACTCAGGAAGTGTTCTTTTAATGGTGTCTCTTAGTCTCTTTTGTTGAAACTTTGGTTATTTTATTTCCCTGCTCATAGTGGTATTTGTGAGTCTCCACCATGTGTGCTTTGGTTTGTTTCTTGAGGTAGCCCTGAAAAGGAAAACAGACAGACAAACACACTGGGAACAAAGGCACACAAATGCACAGACAAATCCAACAAACAAGCAAACTGAAAGGGAAAAAGAAAAATAAATGAAAAAACCAAAAGACAAAGGACAGTTTAAAAGCATAAAATCAGAATTCCCAGCTACAGATAAAGAGCAGGGTGTATGCAGTGCTGATGGAATAGCATATACAAAGAAAAAAATGACAGGGATGGGGAGAAAGTGAAATTGGACAATCACCAGTTAGAGAGACTAAGAGGCTTAATTCAGAGAGAGAAAGAGGAGAATATGGTAGGAGGTGAGGAGAAAGAAACAAAATGTTACCCCCCCCCAAAAAAAAACCCATATGGTCTGATTATTCCCCAGAGAGAGAGAAAGGAAGGTAATGACAGAGATGTAGAATATGCATCTAGAGAATGGATTAAATGTGACGGTTTAAGCAAACCAATATCCAGAGTGTCCAGTCCAGCAGGGATAATAGGATGAGGGAAAATATACCTGAATAGAAGAATTGATCTAGAGTTAATCACAGCAATGCATCAATGTTGGTCTTGCCCCCAGCTCCAGTTTAAAAAAAAAAAATCAGCTCTCCAGCACAAATGGACGTGGTTTGGTATAGGCAGGTCTCACCTCCACTGTGGGTCCGCAGGCTGCTCCCTGAGGACCCTCCTTGGTGGTTGTGGGGAGAAAAATGCCCCAGTCTCTTCTGGAACCACGTGTTGGAAATCACTCTTTTGGGTCTGATTTCCCTGTGCTGTGGGCGTAGCCAAGGTGGGCCGTGTTCTATGTCCCAAGCCCCACCTCGTTTCCAGATCTCAGTATGTGTGCTTTAATGATACTGCCTGAAATGTAATCCCACAAGTTGGGCCACTTCTCAGCCAGGGATCAAGGTGGGAGAGCAGCAGAGCAGTTTCTCCTGGTGCCACCAGGGACCAGGGCACCCAGCCCAAAAACAGTGCCGCAACTAGAAATAGGATCACTCTCTGAATGCCCTGTGGTTATGAATGTGATGATTGGAGCCCTCTCCATCCCAGGCCAAGGTTTTTCTCTTCTTTAGGAATAGTTCTATGAGCAGTTACAGCTGCTCTTTCTCTTTCCCTTCCCCACAGAAAGGGGGCTCCCTCCCCTCTGTGACTCCGGGTCCTGGCCCATTTTTATCTTCTCCAGTTCGCACTCACACACCTATGAGGCTGTCTTCTTAGTGGACTCTGTCTCTTTTCCTCCCAGACTCCTGCGATTCAGTGTCTTATGGCTTCAGGCCTTCTCTGTTTGAGAGATGCAGGCAAGAGAAATGTAGGGAGCTCCCTACCTCTCACTATCTTGCCTCAGGTCCTGCAATTGTTTTTTATATGGTGATTATGTACATAAATGTTGAGTGCTCAAGTGGTGGAGTAAAATAAGTCTATAGATTAATTTACTCAGTATCTATTCTGTTACCCTTCACCCTTGTATTTCAGTAAAACAATATTTCTCAGGCTTCCTTGATAAAGTACGGTTCCAAATATGGTCTAGCTTAGGCCAAGCAGTAGCGTCAGTATAAGACTTGGAAAAAAGACATGAGCAACATGGAATATTGAACATAAGTGGGGAGATACATATTTCTTTTATGCATGCTTCTGTAACTATTTGGTTCTTTTAGTTCAATTCTGGTAGAAGGTCACTGTTTGGTTTAAAGTATCACAAGTGTAAAATGCAATAGCATGGAAGTAGTGGTTTTCTGATGGAAGAATTTTGTGATATGGAAAGTTATCTTTCTTAGCTGCAATTGTTTTTCATGTAGCATTCACATCTGACTTTCTAGTTCTGCATTTTCATTAGCTAGTTAAATAAACTGTAATCTATCTGTTTCTGCTTAAACTATCTAGAGAGATGTGATTATCTGTAACTCAAAATCCTAAGCAACAAAAATGAATAGATTTTCCACATCATAGTGGTTGAGAGATCCTTATTCAAGAAATATCACTAATGAGGGGAACACAAATTAAAATCACAAGAGATATTGTTTCACACCTATCAGAATGGCTATTCTCAAAGAGATAAAAAATAACAAGTGAGAATGTGGAGAAAATAAAGCACTCGTTCACTCGGTGGAAATATAAATTGGAAAACACTACAGAAAATGGTATGGAGGTTGCTCAAAACATTAAGAATAGAATTGCCAGATGACCCATCAATCCCTCCTCTGGATACTTATCCAAAGGAAATGAAAACAGTATCTAGAAGATATATGTGTAAATTCATGTTCATTACAGCATTCTTCACAATAGCCAAGATATGGAAACAACCTAAATGTCCATTGATGGATGAATGCATAAAGAGAATGTGACACACGTAAGCACATGTGGGAGTACACGTGTGTGCGCATACACACACAAACGATGTGAATTGATAAATATGTTAATTACCTTGATCTTGGTAATCATTTTATAATGTATATCAGATAATCACATTGTACCTTCTAAATATATATAATTATATCTATCAGTTATTCCTCAGTTAAGCTGGAGGAAAGAAACATAAAAGGGTGAAGCAAGTTTTAAGATTGTTATAGTCCATGTACAGCTTCCTTTTATTTTGTTGACTTTAAATTTAGTCATTGCCATATACCGTTTAAGCTAAC
Organism: Hyaena hyaena; assembly: GCF_003009895.1. NCBI lineage: Eukaryota > Metazoa > Chordata > Mammalia > Carnivora > Hyaenidae > Hyaena > Hyaena hyaena. Next base: position 60,399 of record NW_024081693.1, read on the forward strand.
TTCCCCATGACTTGTATTCTCCTGGCAGCCAATTTCCAAAAAGCAATCACAGAGCAGGATTTCATTTTTAACCAATGGATGAATGCCACAGAGAAATCACAGGCATGCTTTCTTTCATTTTTCCAAACAATTAGAGTTGTTCTTACTAGAACCATTCCAGTTAAAGGTCACTTGCTATTTCTGTTCAAAAACTCCCTTTCAAAGGTATATTTCTCAGCCATTAAAATTTACTTTAAATGTACAATTGATGGCTGTCTAGGTATGATCATTTTATTGAAAAATTATAAATATACATTTATTTACATGACACTTAAAGAAAAATAGTATCTATTATAAAGGGTAACATTCAGCATCTATTGGTCCATGAGAATTTGTACTTTTTAATTTTCAAATTATATATTTTAATAAAAATGAGTCAAAATGACAAATCTACTGATTGTGATAAAATTCTTAGACTACAATTTATTTATCATTTCAGATCTAACTCTTCTAATGGAAAAGGGCTTAGATTAGTATATATGTGTGTTAGGAGTAGAAAGGTGATCTCTCCTATTAAATAGATATGATTGTGGTGATTCTTCACCTTCAGAATAGGTATCAATCATACCTTACTGACTCAGGAGTAGGACAAAGTCTGGTGTTGCATCACATGGCTTAATCTTCCTACTTGTTTGGGCATTTGAGACTAACTCCATTTCTCTATGCAGTAGATGTACATAAAAGTATTCATCTTAGCCATCATGTGGCCAGATGATAATCTCGGCATTTTCATCTGAATATGAGTCATTTTTGAGTACTGGAGAAAATGTGGGGTGGCTTTAAAACATGACAACTTTTGATGCTACAGTGAGTATTATTTTTTACTTTATTTCCAATATCTCTGTTGCTAGCATATAGAAAGACATACGTACAAACATTCTCACAGGCAGCATAGAAGTTTAGGTAGATAGATAGATGCATACATTAAATTAATGATATTTTTCCACACATCCAAGGACTTTACTGTGTAGAATTTTTTTAACTTTATTTATTTATTCATTTTTAGAGAAAGAAACAGAAAGAGAAAGAGAGACAGAGACAGAGACAGACAGAAGGTAAGGGGCAGAGAGAGAAGGAGAAAAAGAATCCCAGACAGAAGCAGGCTCTGTACTGTCATCACAGAGCCCAACAGGGGCTTCTCTCAGGAGCCATGAGACCATGGTTAAAATCAAAGCTAAATTCAAGAGTCAGATGTTCAACAAAGTAAGTCACCCAGGTGCCCGTACTATGCAGAATTATTAATTCTAACAGTTTTTCTATAGATTTTGCTGGATTTACTATGCTAATTGTTATGAAGTCTACAAATAACATTTTTTTTTATTGTGTTTTTCCAGAACCTCAAATGAATGCTGAATAAATGTGGTGATTCCAGACTTCAGGGGAATGCTTTAAATATTTTACACTTTTTTTCTGTTAGTTTTATGTTCGCATTTCTTTCTGCCTGAGAAACCTCTCATCTTCTGATTCAATCAGAATTTTAATTATGATGATAAATCTGTCGAATAGTTTATTGAATGTTTAGAGAGGATCATGTGATTCTCTTTTTTACTATGATGCTAACATCTTGTAGAGATTGATTATAGATTGTCACATTAGCACTTCCATTTGTGGAATAAGCTCCACTTTTTCATATCGATGACTTTTATTTGCTAACATATTATTGTATTTCATGACAGTGTTGTGTCTGTAGTTTTCTCTTCTGTAGTGTTCTTATCATTTTTAGGGTTAAAGAGTTTTAAGGCTTTATAACATAGTTTTTGAAGCATTCCCTTTTTGTTTTTCTCTGAAAGAATATGTGGTAGGTTCGTGTTGTTATTTCCATATATTGTTTTGGAAAATTAACTAGTCTATATGGGCCTAGAATTTATTTTTGAAATGAGTTTTAGTAGTATATTATTTAAATAGACATTAGATATTTTATATCATTTATTTCTCTCAATTTAAAGTTGAAATTTTTGAAATTTGAAATTGTCAAATTTATTGCTGTAAAATTGTTTCTATTTTCTTTTATTATATATGTTTATTTTTTTAAGTTCATTTAAGTTCATTTTGAGAGAGAGAGAGAGAGGAGAGAAAGAATTCCAAGTGGGCCCCTCACTGTCTATGCAGAGTTCGATGCAGGACTTGATCCCAGGAATTGTGAGATCATGACCTGAGTCGAGATAAAAAATTGGATGCTTAATTGACTGAGCCACCCAGGAGCCATTTTTAAAATTATATTTAATGTGTTCTTGATCTATACTATGCCCTTGACTTAATAATCAATATTAGTATTTTGCTCTCTTTCTGTCCTCCATTGGTGCAATAGCTAGAATTTTATAAATTTGCTTAATAGTTTCAAAAAATTAACTTTTTGTCTTTATTATCTCAATTCTACATTTGCTCTCTACTTTATGTTTATTTTTATCTGTGTTAGCTTCTTCCATCTATTGTTTTTTTTACTAATCATTTTTTTGCTTTTAACATAGAGGCTTTAGGTCACTCCTTGTCAGCCTTTACTTCTAATACATGCATTTAAGGCTATCAGTTTGCTTCTAAGTACAATTTCAACAGTAATACGTATATTCTTTTGTCCTTATACACATTTTAAAATGCTTTAGAGAAGAAAATTTTAAAACATGTGCAAAGGGCAGCTAACAAAATGTAGAGATAGAACATTTCTGGATTTGACAATACTCTGATTTCCACAGAAGAAGAGAATACATCAAAGATTGCATTTTGGAATAAGATTGTTGATATGTATAGGATTTCTTAAATAAATTCTGCTTAACTGACAGGCACCAGTAACCTTCCCCTTTGCCCCAGAAAAAAATGGACTCTTCACTGTGCTTTGAGCTACTCTCACCAATTGAGTTGAAGGCTTACTGAACACCATTTATGTTTGTTCCCAAATATAGGTACATAAGTTGGATTTTAAATTTTAATTGTATATTTTATAAAATATTTGATGAATAGTTTGAATGAGAGCCTGAAAGACAGAACATCATTGCAATTAAAACTAAACTAAATGTTGAGGAAAATTAACACAGTTAAGTCACTAATAAAAATGCTGTGAAATTACATGTGGGCCAACAATTGTGAAATAAAATCCAGAAATAAAGTAATAAAACTGAAATAAATTTCTCTGTCAGTGTGTTATTAAGCATTCTTAAGAATAAACTCTTGAAACTAAAATTGGAAATGATAAATGAGTCATGGATATGTTAATATAAAAATCTAGCACAGGACAATCAGTGAAAGAGATTCAATGGAAAAACAGCACATAAAATATCCTTTGGTTTCTGTGAAGTGTTTGGCAAGTGAATATGCTCTTAAAAAAGGAATTTAAGAAAAAATATGCAGGGGTGCCTGAGTGGTTCAGTCGATTAAGTGGCCAACTTCCATTCAGGTCATGATCTCATGGTTTGTGGATTCAATCCCCACGTCACGCTCTGTGCTGACAGCTCAGAGTCTGGAGCTTGATTCAGATTCTGTGTCTCCCTCTCTCTCTGCCCCTTCCCCACTCATGCTCTGTTTTTCTGTGACTCAATAACATTAAAAAATTAAAAGAAAAAAATGTGCAATGTGTACATATTTTTCCATGATTCCTTGTTCTATATTCATCTTTTTTTTAATTTTTTTAATGTTTTATTTATTTCTAGGAGAGAGAGAGAGAGAGAGACAGGGTGAGCAGGGGAGGGTCAGAGAGAGAGTGAATCACAGACTCCGAAACAGGCTCCAGGCTCTGAGCTGGCAGTCAGCACAGAGCCTGACGCGGGGCTCGAACCCACAAACCTCGAGATCATGACCCAAGCGAAAGTCGGACGCTTAACCGACTAAGCCACCCAGGCGCCCCTCTATATTCATCTTTTTAAAATTAATCTACCACCTATGATTCCTGATCTTGTTGGATGTAAACGCTTGTATTATAATAAAGATGGATAATGTCTTTTTTTTGTCTTTTATTTTTATTTTTTTTCTTTTCTTTCTTTCTTTCTTTTTTTTTTTTTTTAAAATAATTTATTGTCAAATTAGTTTCCACATAACACCCAGTGCTCATCCCCACAAGTGCCCTCCTCCATGCCCATCCCCCCTCCCCTCCACATCCATCAGTCCTCAATTTTTGTCAGCATTCAAGAGTCTCTCATGGTTTGCCTCTCTCCCTTTCCCCCACCATTTCCCCCCTTCTTCTCCCCCTTGGTCCTCCTAATTAAGTTCCTCCTAATCCTCCTATACGTGCAAACATGATATTTGTCCTTCTCTGCCTGACTTATTTCACTCAGCATAACACCCTCAATGTCTATCCATGTTGCTACAATGACCAGATTTCATTGTTTCTCATTGCCATGTAGTATTCCATGGTATAGATAAACCACATAAAGATGGATAATTTCATGTAATAAAATACAAAAATAATTTTTTTCTTGCAACAGTAGCTTGCAGGTTCTGAATTAGCTGGATGAAGGCAGTTTCAATTATTTGACAGTGAAATAGAAAAGGTTTGAAAGCTTTTTCCTGTCACTTGCATGGCTCTCCAGTGGAAACCTTCAAATCCATCGTTAATTAATATAGGCTCTGTCAGAGCTATCTCTCTAAAGTTTTTCTTAAATTATAGAGGTACAGTCCTGTATTTGCTATTCTTTTACTTATTGGATTTTATAAAATATGTGAACATCAGTCTACCAAACACTTCCAAATATCTGTTACAATATGTTCCAAGGTGCCCTTCCCAATACGGGTGAAGGTGTGGAAAAGGGGAAATGGTAGAAATCTTCTCAAAAGTGTCACATAAGATTCTATTTATTCCATTAAAAAAATTCTCTTAGTTGCAAATATTGTTTGGCCAGTTTTAGCTTTATCTGTATTGAGAAAGAATAGATAATATTGTGTCAAGAATTTCATTTAATGGGGTGCTTGGGTGTCGGGAGCCATTTCTGAACTCACTAATTGAGAAAACTTCTTGTGAGGTTAAGGCAAGTTTGCAAGGCTCTTGACATCAGATGACAAATGATATCCACCCCCACTCAATTGTTCCTGCTTGAGCATCGACCCCCCCCCCCCCAAGGCACCTTGTTGACTAGTATTCAGAGTGACTTATTATGGTCTTGACATGCTGATTGCACCTTGTGAAGGAACATATTGTAGGAGCTTCTTTTGTGATTATGGGAGCAAACATTTGTGTTTCCAGAAACACTTGTTTTTCTTAATACTTCCCCTTATGCAAACCGGCTATTGACCCCTGCTCACAAAGAACCAACTTTGCCTTTGCTATGCTAAAAACATTGTCTTGTATTTGAATGCTAAAGATACCTTCCTTCCCCATAATTTTCTTGTATTTGAATGCTAAAGATACCTTCCTTCCCTATAGGATAAGCATCTAAATCACCTACCTCAATCACTATTGATAAAGGTTATGCAGGAGTCTTCTACAAATCTATGTTCTGGGAAATTCTTACATATCAAAGAAATTTGTCATCAGAAATCATTGTCTAAGGCAAATGCCACTTCTGTGCCCTCCCCCAAACACTTAATTATAAAATAAAGTTGAGCCCCAGTCAGAGCAGAGATGCCTGCCTGGTGACCAGAAATATTCTCATGGCTCTCTCATCGCTCCCTCACCAACAAGATGCATCCTTCAGGGACCCCTGGTCCTGATGGAGGTCGACTCCAGCACCTGGGTGGCTCAGTCAGCTAGGCATTTGACTCTTGACTTTGGCTCAGCCATGATCTCACAGTTTGTGGGTTCCAGCCTTGCATCAGGCTCTCCACTGACAGTGCAGGGCCTGCTTGAAATTCTCTCTCTCTCTCTGCCCCTCCTCTGTTTGCTTGCTCTCTCTCTCAAAATAAATAAATAAACCTCAAAAATAAAAGAATTCCCCTTAAAACATGGAATCTAATTTCCAGATTGAGCAGCAAAGAAGCAAACTTATAATTACATTTCTCCCATTACATAAAAGCAAATAGTTATAAAAGTATAATTCTACTAGTTATGCTACAGGGAGATTTGACTCATTTTGTTATAAATTAACTGGAATTCTGGAGCAGCATAAAAAACACACAAACTTTACCATATATGTCGATGTATTGATAAGGAGATAGTTTCTCACACAAGTAAATATACCTAAACAGGGTAACTGAACATTACTGGTGATTCAATAATTTAATTTCCAAGAAAAATAGAATCTGGATTTTTAGAAGTTAGAAAGTACATATATACAGGCTTCTCAATGATAAATAAGAACTCAGAAGGAAAGCTGAGAATAGTAGCCCCAAAGTCTTTCTCTAATGCTATCACTAACCTGGATTTCCCAGTGTTTGATGTACTTTAAATTAATTTGAAACTAGTGAAATTTCCAGTGTCCTTAGGGTCCTAATACCTTCAATATCTCTGTTGAACCTGGAAGCTTCAATTCAATTGAAATTACTTGACATCATTTATGAAAAGTCTTTGAAGTGCTACTGACTTAATTTAGGCTGAATCTACTCTGAAGTTATAAAAAAAGAAGGGAAGGGGGACAAAACATGATTTTCAAAACCTCTTTCTTGGTCTGACTTTGTAATTTTTCTTTTGTTTATGACTTTTGAAGCATGATTTATTTTGAGAGATACAATAATTTGTGTTTCATTTTTTAATAGTATACTGTATTTGCTTGCTGGAAACTGATGCATTGTGAGAATTGTAGTGTAATTTTTGACGACTTGTAATATGTATACATCAACAGTGTATTCATGATTAGAATCCAATAAAAATTTTATTAAAGCATATAGCTCATTGTCTGGGCTATATATAGCAGGGGCTAAACATTACTGAATAAATTGAATGCAATGATCTCTTTGTTAACTTATTCTATGAGTCATCATAAAATTTATTTTTTTCTTACTTTCCAGGAAAAAATACTTCAAGTTTCGAGGAAGTTATAATTCATACCATACTACTCATTAAAATATTAGTAATAAACAGTAAGTAAAAAAAGCCCATCCCCAAAAATTATGCAACATAGTTTCTATGGGAAGTCCATTGCTTCTAGACATATTCTGGTATTACTCAAAATAGCAGATTTACATATTGACTAACCTACTTACTTATATTAATTACATAAACATAGCCCCATGTCATTGGACCAAGAGTTTATTTTGCTTATTTTCAAATAAATCAAAGCTGTAATAGCCTCAAAATAGAAGTTTAGCACTTTATGATACATTCCACCTAAATCTAATTTTGCGATTTTCTTTTATAAAATACAAGTTTAGATTGCCTAAGAATATGTTTTCTGTTATTATTATACCAGAGAGTATTGAAAATTTACTTTAAATAATATGAGTTTTTTTTATTTTTTAAATGTTTATTTTATTTCTGAGGGAGAGAGAGAGAGGGAGAGAAAGAGAGAGAGAAATAGAACGTGAATGGGGGAGGGGCAGAGAGAAAAGGAGACACAGAATCCTAAGCAGGCTTCAGGCTCTGAGCTGTCAGCACAGATCCTGATACAGGATTTGAACCCACAAACTATGAGATCATGATGTGAACCGAAGTCTGATGTTTAATGGACTGAGCCTCCTGGACGCCCTAGTTTATCTGTGATTCTAATCAATATGTCATCATCTATTGACCCTATGAACTTAAACAGATAAACCTGTTGAGTGGATTACTGTCCTGGTTACAGATATTTATATGGAAAGTATATCAATAGGACTTCCAGTGTCGGAAAAATGGAAGCAATACCATGATTCATTGGTTCATACTACGATTTTTCACAAGTAGGAATTGTGTGGCACATGTGGCAAAACTTCTCTTTAAAAATGTCTTAAACATCTTAAAATGAGTAGTATATCACAAGCACATAGTACATACCACCGGCTAATTTTTGTTATCTATATTCTGGGTAGATGTCCCACCAATTTTTTTAAGGTACAGAGATTTCCCATGTACCGCCTGCATCTGTTTACCTCACTGTCAACATCGTGTGCCAGAGTGGTACACTTGTTACAAGCAATGAACCTAGACTGATACATCATTACTCAAAAATCTATAGTTAACTTTAGTTAGCTTAGAGTTTCCTTTTTGTGTACAATCTTTGGGTTTTGACAAATGTATAAAGACATGAATCCACCATTGTAGCAACATACTTATTAGTTTCACTATCTTAAATATTTGTGCTTTGTCTAACCTTTTTTCCCATCCCTACCCCTGGCAACCACTGATCTTCCATCCATAGTTTTGCCTTTTCTTGGATATCATAATCATTGGAATCATATAGGATGTAGCCTTTTAAATGTTTTGTTTGTTTGTTTGTTTAATTTCTAGGAGAGAGAGAGAGACACAGCGTGAGCAGGGGAGGGTCAGAGAGAGAGGGAGTGACAGACTCTGAAACAGGCTCCAGGCTCTGAGCTGGCAGTCAGCACAGAGCCTGACGCGGGGCTCGAACCCACGAACCGGGAGATCATGACCTAAGCGAAAGTCAGACACTTAACCGACTAAGCCACCCAAGCGCCCCTAGGATGTAGCCTTTTAGATTGACTTCTTTCACTTGTTAATATGCACTTACTGTTCCTCCATATCTATTCATTACTTGATAGCTCATTTCTTTTTAGAGTTGAATAATAGTGAATTGTCTGGATGGACCAGTTTATTTATCCATTCATCTACTGAAGGACATCTTAGTTGATTCCAAGTTTTGAAAATTATGTAGAAAAGTGCTATAAACATTTTATACATGTTTCTGTATAGACACAAGTTTTCAATTCATTTGGGTAAATACCAAGGAACACAGTTGCTGAATCATATGGTAAGATTAGGCTTAGTTTTGTAAGGAACTGCAATATTATTTTCCAAAGTGACTGTAAAATTTCACATTCCCACCAGCAATGAATAAATATTTTTGATGTTGTCAGTGTTTTGGGATTTGGCCATCTAATAGATGTGTTATCTTGTTATTTTAATTTTCAATTCCAAAATAGCATATGGTGTTGAAGATCTTTTCATATGCTTATTTGCCATCTGTAAATCTGTGGAAGATTTATAGATTCTTCTCTACAATCTCTACAAGGAATGCAGAAATGCTTACTAGTTTGGCCTCCTGACCTTCAGATATATAACAACATAAATTCGTGTTGTTTTAGGTCACTAGGTTTATAACAGTTTGTTATGGCAAGAAGCTGAAGTTAAACCAACTGCTTTCCATTATATCATCATAAGATGAATTTGGGAATACTAGTGGGTCATTTGTCCTGGAGAACATTTACATTATTTAAGGCAAATCCACACTATTTTTTTCTTAAGTTTATTAATTTATTTTTGAGAGAGAGAACAAGCAGGGGAGGGGCAGAGAAAAAGTAGGACAGAGGATCTGAAGCAGGTTCCATGCTGATTGCAGAGACCCGATGCAGGACTCGAATCCATGAACTGGGAGATAATGACCTGAGCCCAAGATGGATGCTTAACTAACTGAGGCACCCAGGAGCCCCTAAATCCATGCTATTCTGAGTTCATCACAGAGAGTTGTTTTTTATTTAAAGATGTGCCATTTTTTTTAACACTTATATTTATTAGGCTCATCTGTTTATAAAAAACGAACCTGTATTCACATAGCAGCATTCCACAAATAGACTGGCTGCTCCATCAGATTTGCCAGGGAGTTCAATTTTAATTATATCCATTTCAATTATTTATCAAAGGCTCACCTGAGGAAATAAGTTAAATTGTTAGAAAAAAACATAATTTCTTCTCACTTGTGCTGAAAAGATACCAAGACTCAGTCACATCTGTTGATATTTGGGTTCCTATAAATTACTGTTTTCCACTTGTATTCCAGTCTACCTTTCTATCAAATCCCATGAATAATCATCCTTGCTTAATCTTCATTCTTGAATGATAATAAATCCTGGTGGATCAAATATTTTAAATATATTTTGCAAATATTTTAATCATAAAACTTTCATTCTGAGTAATCTTTTTTTAAATGTTTATTTATTTTTGAGAGAGACAAGAGACAGACTGTGAGTGGGGAAGGGGCTGAGAGAGAAGGAGACATAGAATCTGAAGCAGGCTCCAGGCTCAATGCTGTCAGTAGAGCCAGAGGTGAGGCTCGTACCCAGGAGCCATGAGATCATGACCTGAGCAGAAGTCTGACACTTAACCTACTGAACAACCTAGGTGGCCCCTGAGTAATCTTTTAAAAGCCCTAGAGGCAAGCTTGTATTTAATACATAGTAAGACAACTGTGTCGAACTTTGAAATTCCTCATTTTTTGGCTTTAATTATTCTCAACCTTGTTCTTATATCTTCTTAATATATTATTATATATTAATATATTATAAATTAATATAGTTATGTTATTATTAATAGGTCATTAATATATTAATTTCATCAATTTTGTGAACTCTTTTATAAGCCAGTCTGAAATATTTAGAGGCATAAATAATAATCAAATAAATCTGGTGAAAATATACAATATTGAACCCATATTTTTAGAAGTTCGGTACAATGATAAGAAAATAACAGGGGTTGTTTGAATTAGTAAAAAAACCTTCCAGCATGAAAATTGAATTAGGATCATAGTGCCATTTTTCTTAATGCAAAAAGTATTTACTATAATTACCTTGAGTTTTTCAGATAATTTCAAAATTTTCCTTGATTCCCTGATATATTTATAGATATCTAAAAGATCAACTTCTTCTGGAAACTGACCTATTCTATTAATAATTACCTTATATTTTGATGTCACCTGTGATTGTTCACTGAAACTTTTTCCTTTTGATGTAAAATTTGAACTCCTGAAGTCAAAAGCTATTTATATCTATTTATTTCTCTTTTTCTTACTCTCTCATTGTCACTTTCTAGTTCACATTTTTGTTACCTTCTCTGGGTGTTAGTATAGTTTATAAGCCAGGCCAGGAGAACAGAATCTGCTCTAAGTATTCTCAGTATAAAAGGCTTAATATAGGAACTACAGGTTAGATGGTTATTAGGAAAGCTGAGGTTTGGGGGAAAATTCATAAGAACTTCTGAAAAGTTCAGAAAATTATGAACCAAGAGCAAGGAAGCTAATGTGGAGATCTCCTATGAAATAACAAAGTAAGATTCTAAGACTCACTCATAAGTTTTCTGAGTCTCACTTTTACTCAACAGAAGCTCTAATTTGAATATAACAGATGGGGGTGGCTGTGAATTCAATTGGCATTATAATTCATCCATAGAGGATCAAACTTAGTTACTGCTCAGTAACAACCAACAGAAAGTGTGTAGAGAGAGAAAGAGGGAGAGAGAAAGAGAAGAGAGGGGTTCATTTTAAGGAATTGACTCATGTAGTAGTGAGGGTTTGATAGGTCTAAAATGTGTAGGATAGGGCAGCACGCGGGAGACCCATGAAGAGCTGCAGTTGGAGTCCAAAGGCAGTGTGCTGGCAGAATTTCTTCTTGCTCAGAAGTTGTTATGCCCAGATCGCGATCTCCCCCAAATCCCAAGACTACCAAGAAGTCCGAGTCATGTATGCAAAAGCAAAGGGCATTTATTCGGGCTTAAGCTTGGGCTCCCAGACCTCACCAATGCAGTGGATCCGTGATCCGTGCTGAGAGCCCCGAACAATGGAGGAGTAGGGTTTTTATCACAATTAGGGTAGGGAAAGGGGTGATAGGCAGAGACTACAATGTGATAGGACAGGGTGATGGCAGAGGTTGATGCGGTGCGGAGGGATTGGTGGGTTTAAAACTAAGAGGGCCAGTAAAGTGGCGGGGTCGTCCGATATTTTCCCAATCTCCGGTGATTGGTTTGGTCAGGAGGAAGGGCGGTTGCTTAAGCCTGCTGAGTCATGCCTCAGAAACTTGGGCCTTTTAATTTCTGGGGCCTTCTGAAGCCTGTCATGGCACTGGTTTGGTTCTTCAAAGTCAATCGGTTCTGTTAAGGCCTTCAACTCATGGATGAAGCCCACCCACATTATGGAGGCCACTGATTTCGTCAAAGTTCACAAGTATAAATGTTAATCTCATTAAAAACTCACCTTCCTAACAACATCCAGAATATCTGACCAACGATCTGGGCATTGTGACCCAGCTGAGTTTGATGAGGTTTTTGAGGTGACAGTGGGGTTTGTAGAATCTGGAGCAGATGGCCAAGAAAGAATTCTTAAAGATGTCTTTGGTGCAAAAAAGTGATTTTATTAAAACATGGGGACAGGACCTGGGAGCAGGTAATGCTGCCCAGGGATCACAGGGAAGACTGGTTACATCCTATGGAGTTGGGCAAGGTAAAGTACAGAGGAGGTTTCCAGGGAGATTTTCATATGCTAAAGAAGATTCCCAGGATACTGGAGGCCTAGCTATTGTCAAGCTAAAGTTGTTTTCCCTCTAACAAAGTATTAGCATTAAGACAGTAGGGAGTTCCAGAGCCTCAGGTATTTGTCAGTGGGCTGCAGATTTTAAGGAAATTTAGTTCTATCTGCCATTTCCTTCTGCCTTTGTTTCCCACTTCAAGTTGACACAAATTAACCATCATAGCCAAACTTTGAAATTTCAGTTTCTCTGTTTATTTCTTTTTCTCAGAACTTAAAGCTAAGAGTTTAAGGAATTATTCTCTGAGTTTTCCAGTGTAGTCAGGAGTCACTTCATATTATAATCCTCTACTGTTATTTTCATTCATAATATTCTATTATTACTACAATGTGACACCTCAAGTCTCACCCTCTTTTAGGACCTTCAATACATGCAAATAAAATTTATGTGACTATATTGGCCCTTATCTACCAGTACCTCACTTAATATTGTTAATGAGATCATCATTATCTGCAATTTTAATGAAATCCAATAAATTATTCAAGATCCCCATGTTTAAGGCTCTGTTCATTTGAGACCATTTTCAGTGCCTCAAACTGTCTGGGTTTAGACAGTCAAATAGAGAAGGGTTAACATATTTTGAATATAAAAGATTTAGTACAAGAAATATAGACTTAACTTAAATTTGGAAGAACTGAAAAGTGAAGGAGAGGGATGCAGGGGCTGGAAGTTGAGGAAGCCAAATCTGAAGATCTGATCCTACAGCACTGAAGAGAGTCTTTCTGTCCCTCAATGAAGTCTTTGCAGTCCTCAGGAATTAATGTACAACTATACAGAGAAATGTAAGTCCAAGATTCTCTTCTGCAATGCAGAAGCAACCTTTGAAAAGAATGACGGTGATCCCAAGTTTATAACATATGACCACACACACACAAATGCAGAACATGTGGGTGGAAGTCCCTAAATATGTATTAAGTTTAATTAATTCGGTCAATTACTGCAAAACTATGATGCAACATTTGAAACTGGTTCACTTAATAGAATGTAATGGTCTGCTAATTATTTCTGCCAAAATGTGCATAATCAAAATAGCACCATGTCAATCTCTGATCATGATATATGGTATTGGCTACAAAAATTATCTTGTTATTAGTACTGTTCTTGGAATAAAAGTCTACCTTCTGTATTTGATCCTTGGGGTAATGTATTTCTCAGAACATACAGCTCTATGTGAAGGGGGAACCTCCTAACAAAATGTCTGATACCAAGACCCAAAGTCTCACTGTATGTATCTTTAAAAGCCAGATAGCCTCATTAAAATGTCTACCTAACCAATGACTCATTTCTTTTGTACAATTTGACAACTCAAAAGAAATTCAGCAAAATTCTTCAGTGCAAAGAGTTATCTACAACTGTTGAGGAAACTGGTCTGGTTCACCAGCAGAAGAACCAAGTGGCACTCACAGATCTTGGAAGGGAGAAGGTTTATTTTACACCCATGGGCTCAGAGGAGATCATTCCCAGAGGTCTGAGCCCAGAGCATCAGCAGAGGGAATAATTTATAGCCTGTTACCTCCTTATTCCTCATTAATGCGTGTGGCAAGCAGGGTGGGAAGAAGAACCTGGAAGGGGGAGCCTTTGATCAGGGACAGGTATTTCTTTATCTGTCCTGTCTGCCATTTTATAACAGATTTTTCCCTATCTCTACCCATGAAACTTTACTCTAACTTAGTTAATACTATTGTTCCCTGCCACAAACTGTTGGCAGGGAAATTGCAAACTCTAAATTAGTAGTAGTCTCTTAATATAATTTTGGTATAGTGCCTTGTGCCCTATACAAACTGATGCCAGTTCCAAGTAATAGGGACAATGTCAGTGAGTTTGATTTCAGTCTGTGGGGCCTGAGGGACTGACCTTGCAAAGAAATCCTGAGGCTAAGAAGAAGACATAAATCATGATGTTCAAGAGAGACAAACTGATAGAGAATGGACACTAGCTGAGACACAAATAACAGATTGGAAGCCAGAAGTCCAGGGTCAGAGAAGTGCATATGTAGAAACAGAACTGAAATCAATAGGGCAGGTGAGAGCACAGAAGTTGGCTGTAAAAGAGGTAGAGATGAGGGGGAAATTACCTAAGGACAAAACATGTTGATGCCCAAATTCAGGCAGTGGCGTTCAAGTGATTAAGCCTAGTTGGTCTTAATATTACAATCTCTGAATACCCCTTTCAGGACCTATATACATGGAGAAAAGTGAACCCCAAGAGCAATTATTTCCAGAAGGATATAGTATGCTTTTTCTTTTCTTTTTTCTTTTTTTTTTTTATAATGTTTTATTTATTTCTAGGAGAGAGAGAGAGACAGTGAGAGCAGGGGAGGGTCAGCGAGAGAGGGAGTCACAGACTCTGAAACAGGCTCCAGGCTCCGAGCTGGCAAACAGCACAGAGCCCGACGCGGGGCTCAAACCCACGAACCGCGAGATCATGACCTAAGCGAAAGTCGGATGCTTAACCGACTAAGCCACCCAGGCGCCCCTATAGTATGCTTTTTCTAAGCACCGTTATCTCCTTTAGCAATGATTTCACTGATTCAATTCCAATTAAGAAGATGTTTACTTCTGAGGAACCTGGGTAGCTCAGCTGGTTTTGTTGCAGAAATCTGGTCTGGATCACTGGCAGAAGAACCAAGTGGCACTCGGAGATCTTGGAAGGGAGGAGGTTTATTTTACACAGGTGGGCTCAGAGATCATTCTCCAGAGGTCTGAGCCCCGAACAAAGGTGGTTGTTTGCTTATAAAGTTAAAAAGAAAAGCCCACCCATACCGGCAGAGGTGTTTAAAGTTGATTGGATGTATAGGGGTAGGGTGACTTGGGGTCATCAGTATGCAGAAGTAGGGAAAGGAAGTGGGTGTGGGGAGCACCCAGCCTGGGTAGTTTGGGCAGTTTGCCATTATGACCTAAATGACCTTAAGGAGTGTTTCCTTATTTTCTCCAATAGTTTAGGTGCCCAACTCTTTCTCTCAGCTCAGGTCATGATCTTATGGTTTATGGGTTCAAGGGCCTCATTAGGCTCTGTGCTGATGGCGTGGATGCTGTTTGGGATTTTGTTTCTCCCTCTCTATCTGTCTTTCCCTCGCTTGTTCTCTCTGTCTCTCTCTGAAAAAAAGAAAAATAAAATAAAATAAAAAAAGATGCTTTCTTCTGTTCTCTTTCTTTTTTCTTTCTTTTCTTTTTCTTTTTCTTTTTTTCATTAAGCTTGATTTAATCAGCTTTAGTCTATTAGTCCAGCATGTGCATGTAATGAACAGGTTCTGGGCTTACCGGCCAGTGTCAAGACAAAGCACGTTAGTTTATGAAGTTCAAATTATTCCTCTGCCCAAAATCTTTCAATGTTTTCCCATGTTATTAGGATGCTTTCCAAAGTCCTAGAGAATCTTAGCACATCATCATGGTCCAACACAAACTCACCATTGCCTGTATCTAAACCTCATTTTCTGCCACTGGCTCCATTACTAAACTCCAGCTATAGCACCTTGTTTCTTAGTCCTCAAATATGCCAAACTCATTATTGGCTCAGGCCTTGGCATAGACTGTTAGCTTTGTGTGGAATTAGGGCTTTTGGACCTGACCATGTCTGACTTTATACAATCATTCAAATCCTAGCTCAAACAGGCCATTTTTGTAGAGGCTTTTCCTGACCCTTGTATTTTACCTCTTTCCAGTAATTTCTTTTAGACCAATTCCCTGTTTTATGTCTCTGCTACCATTTATGTCTGAAGTTGTCTCAATTATTTGTTTATCATTGATTGTCACTTCTCTATTAAATATCAGGGATGAAGTTTACTTATTTCCATGGTGATTTATTGGTGTCTAGATCAGTTCCTAGAGTAATCTGTGTGTATGAATGTGTGTGTGGTTATTTGTATATATGCAGAAAAATATAGATTTAATTACTGAAATATCTGTGTCTTAACTTTTTGCATAAAAATGCAGATCCACTGGAGACTTTACCATTTGCCAAAATCTCCATCAGATTCTGGAGGCCACCCAAAGAAAACATACTTGCATTTTAAATACAGCAAAGAAAAATACAGAACCTGGATACTTTTTCCAATTATATTATAGATATGGGCCTTCTTGCCCTTTGGACTCCTGGAGCTGTTATAGGCTGCAGATGTTCAAATTGCTGAGCACATTTTCATTCTGTGTATTTACGTTGGTAAATGCTTCCTGTTTCCCAGATCTGGCACATAGGCCTTTGTGACTCAGCCAGGTGCCTGACTCATGACCACTGCTATTTCTCTCCCAGAGACCACTTGTCACCCTTTGATTTCTATAGGATAGTTACCCTTCAGTTGCTTATTTCCCTAATTCCTTAGAATCAGTTGTGGACGTAGAACTGCCTACTAATTGCCTATGATGATAATGGCTTCACATTTAGCAGTATTTTAAGCAAAGCCAAGAGTGACTCAAGGGAAACATGAACACACAGAGGGACAAACTTACCAAAGCTATTAGATAGAGTTTCTCTAGCAGACTATGGATCCATAGACCCGGAGACCACCACTTGTTCTGTAATCCAAAGTCCGTCACTGTTGGCCTAGGAAGATGCCTCCCTAACCATTCCAAAGACAACATTCAGCTTACTTTCTCCTGAAACAAGGATCTTTGAATATGCCAAGAAATATTGTGGATCAAACTGTGTGTGTGTGTTTTGTTTCAGAGCTTTGCTGAGGTATAGTTGATATGCAATAAGCAATTCATTTGAAGTGTATACTTGGATGAATTTTGACCTACCTAGACTCCCATGAAAGCATCAGCATAATGGAGATTTCTAGTACAGTAAAACTTTGGATTGCAAGTAACTTGTTCTGTGAGTGTACTGCAAGATGAGCAAATGTTTTCAATAAATTTTAACTTGATAAATGAGCGATACCTTGCAATACAAGTAGTACATGACACTAAATGTCATATGATCGTGACTGAGCCAATGGTTTTCTCTCTCTGTCTCTGTGGGATTGTGGGTGATTGTCTCCATGCTCAGATGGTCAGTCTCAAGCCGCGATGTTTGGCAGCAATCAGTGATTTTTCAGAACGTTGGAAAGTGCCCACAACTGGCATTAGTGTATTTTTTCTCACTTGAAAGCACCTATGGACAGTCTTTTACTTTTCCATGCAAGAGTAAGCTTAGGAATGCTTTTCTTCATTCTAGGTCAAGCTGCCTGCAGATATAGATGGTTTCCTCTGCTGTCTTATTGCCTATTACATTAAATACTCTATATGACAAGAGTCTATTAATCCTGTACTGTAGCCAACATCTGTGTGAGTGTATACAGTGGCCCCCATGCAGAAAAAGATCCACTGAGCCAATAGATAACAGTGATTCTGTTAGTGATAGTGAAAGTCGTGCAGCATAATAACCTTTCTCTCTCTTGTCTCCTTCATATCAGCCAAGATGGTTTTCAAAGGTAAGTGCAGGTTAAATTGTTTATTTTTCTTATATTTTGTATTTTCTTTATTATTTTGTATTTGTATTTGTATATTAAAAATTTATATTTGTATTTGTATATTACAGCACTGTAGTCCTTTCTATATGAACATTTTTGGGTTGTGGAATGAAACATCTAAGTTTCCATTATTTCTTATGGGGAAATTTGCTTTGATATACAAGGGCTTTGGATTACAAACATGTTTCTGAAATGAATTATGCTCGCAAACCAAGGTTTTACTTTATGATAAAAATTTCCACTTAAATGCCCCTTCTTTTTAAAAAAAATTTTTAAATGTTATATTTATTTCTGAGAGAGGCAACATGAGCAGGTGAGGGTCAGAGAGAGAGGGAGATACAGAATCCTAAGTAGGCTCCAGGCTCTGAGCTCCCTGTCAGCACAGAGCCTGTTGCAGGTCTCGAACCCACAAATGGTGAGATCATGACCTGAGCAGAAGTCAGACGCTTATCTGACTGAGCCACCCAGGTGCCCCTTAAGTGCCCCTTCTGAGAAATATATTCCTTGACCACTCTGTTAGACTAAAAGTACCTGCCTCTCCTCAAGCATTCTCTCCCCCTTAACATTCATTTTACTCAGAGATTTCACCATTCTCTTAAAATTATATATATATATACATATACAATAATTTTGATAATATATGTTTATTATATACACCTATGCTACATATACTTATATGTGTATATATATACTGTATACATGCATAGTGTATATATGTCTTTATCCATTCTCTTTGCTTTTACTAGAATGTAACTCCAGAGACAAGGGTCTTAGAAGAATGTCTCACACATATGGGATTACTAAATATTTATTAGACTCTGAATGTTCTTTCTCAGAACCAAGAATCACAAGGTTTTAATTTAGGATCAAATTGTCTCTCACTGAAGCCTACAGTCTGTTATCCCTGGTCTCATTTCTCATTCCACAGCTTTTGATAGTGATAAATAATTTCACTGCTAGGATGTAAACTTCATGAAAGTAGAAATCATTTTCTGTCATTTTCCCCTTTATTTCAAGCTCTTATTATTTTTATCTCTGAGCTTAGGTGAATTTACTGTTCAAAGAACCGTTTTTAAAATTATCTCTTCTCACATCGTAATGGCCATTTCTGGGAAGCAAATTGGCTCTACTTTATGATAGTGACAAGGTAAAGGAACTGGGGGCAGCTTCTAGCTAATGGTCAATGAAAAATGGAGGTTCTGTGTCCCATAATCTCAAGAAAACAAATTATGCTAATTACCATGTGTGCCTGGAAGAAGGTCCTACTCCAGATGAGCCCTGAGATGAGATTGCAGTTACACCCAATATCCTGATTTCAGCCTCCAGAGAGATGGAAGCAGAGAATCCAGTTAAACCACGCCCAGATTCATTGGCCACAGAGACTGTGAGATAATAAATATGTGGGGTTTTTTTTTGCTTTTTGTTTTTTAAATGTTTATTGATTTTTGAGAGAGAGACAGATAGAGTGTGAGCATGAGAGAGGTAGAGAGAGAGGGAGACACAGGATCCAAAGCAGCCTCCAGGCTCTGAGCAGCAGCACAGAACCCAATGCAGAGCTCGAACTCATGAACTGTGAGATCATGACCTGAGCTGAAGTTTAAGCCTTAACTGACTGAGCCACCCAGGTGTCCCTATATGTGGGTTTTTAATCTACTAATGTTGTCGTAAGTTTTTATGCATAACTATGCATAAATAAATTTTTGGTAACTAATGCAGTGAAAAAAGTAATTTTAAGAGTAAAGATTCTGGTGACATACACAGAAGTGGATAGAAGATTCCCTAGGTATGTGTTAATAAGTCTTATTCCACCTGGATATGTTACTTGGCCTTAATACCAGGATCCCATCAGGTTACGCATTGCGTATAGTTGCCATGTCTCCTTAACTCTTCCTGGCTATGCTAGTTTCTCAGGCTTTCTTTGTTTTTGATGAGCTTAATGATGTTGAATATTACTCATCAGGTGTTTTGTTGAATGTTTCTCTTTTGGGATTTGAAATCCAGTAGTTAGACAGGGAAGAACACTACAGATCTGAAGTACCAATTTCATCACATCATTTCAAGGGTAGATATCATCAATACTGTTGATTTTGACTTTATCCAAATGACTGAGATAGATGTCATATTTCCCCACTATAAAGTTATTCTTCATTTCCTTTACAGACTCTAGTCTCTGGAATAAAGACACTATGTGGAATCACACTTAAAGAGTGGTGAGTTATGTTCCTCTTTCTTAAGGGTGAGATGGCTACACAAATTATTTGTAATTCTTCTGTATGAGAGATTTGTCTCTTCTTCCCATGTTATTGATTTGATCAGTCATTTATTTGTAACCATATGAACTCATGGATATTTATTTTATACTCTAGATTATAGTGCAATACTTTATTTCGTTGCCCAAATGATTCCGGCTTTGGTTATTTGGAGCTCTTCTCTAAAAAATAGGGGCACCTGGGTAATTCAGTTGATTAAGTGTCCAACTTTGGCTCAGGTCATGATCTCATGATTCGTGAGTCAAAGCCCTGGATGAGACTCTGTGCTGACAAATCTGAGCCTGGAGCCTGCTTCGGATTCTGTGTCTCCCTCTCTCTCTGTCTCTTCCCCACTCACACTCTATTTCTCTGTGTCTCTCAAAAATAAATAAATGTTAAAAAGACTAAAAATATATATCTGATACTTTCCTACTTTCTTACATTACAAGATATTCCAGGCTCATCTTGTATAGTTCCTGCCTCAGAATTAGACATTTCTCAAAGGAGCCCTGGTTCTTTTTATTGGGGAGTAGTGGTAGAAATTAAGATCTATGTATTAGGTGTGCTTATTTCTACTGGAGTGTCATTTCTTCTAGGCTCTTTGAGCTGACAGAGTAAGGAAATGTATGTGTCTACTAACTCATGTATATATATATACACATGTCTATAACTATTTCTCTATATAGTCAACCACATCTAGATTACAATGAACCTAATTGCACCTGTTATCTCCAACTCTAATCTATATGAATTATTCCAGCCTCTTTCCATTCCTTGTCTGTAATTTTCCACTCTAACAATTATAAACCTTGTTCCTTCCATCCACCGTCCATTTACTTAGTTGTTTAATTCTAATATACATGTATAGCTATATTAAGAATTGCTGATCCATATTCCCATGGGAAACAACTTTATCAACTGGAGTGTATTTCTATTCACAGTTTTGTTTTGGCTTTTATTTTTCTCTTCCTTTTAAGATTCTGCTAATTTTCAAATTGCATGGTTTAGTACCTTTTCTTCCCACCACCCTCCAAGTAGCTATTTCACATAATTGTTGGGCTCTTTTGTCTTTTGTATTTTATACTCGAATCTACTAATCTCCTGAGTGATATTCTTTAATTTGCATACACTATGGTTCAGTATTTATTTTGTAAATTTTAATGGGTTTAGACAGATGCATTGTCTGCCATTACAGTATCATATAGAATAGTTTCACTATCCTGAAAAATTCTCTGTGTTCCCCCATTTCAGCCCTTCCTCGTCCTTCTGATCCCTTGGCATTCACATATCTTTTATAGTTGTTTTCCCCTACAATATACTATTCATGGAAAAATATAGCATGTAGACTTTTTTTTCCTTGTATTTCATGGCCTGACATCTTAAATATCTTTTTTTTACATTTTTATTTAAAGTCCAGTTAGTTAACATACAAGATAATATTAGTTTTAGGTGTCCAATATAATGATTCAACACCTCCATACAATGCCCAGTGCTCATCACAATAAGAGCACTGCTTAGTCCCCAGAATCTATTTCTTTACATCACAAAATAATATTCTTTTTATTTTTTAATTTTTTTGTTTTGAGAGAGAGAGAGTGTGAGTGAGCAAGAGGCAGAGGAAGAGAGAGAGAAAAAGAGTGTGTGCGCATGGAGTGCAAAGCCCAGAGTAGGGCTTGAGCTCACCTCATGTGGGGCTCAAACTCATGAACCCCTGAGATCGTGATTTGAGCTGAAGTTAGACACTTAACCTACTGAGCCACCCACGTGCCCCAATAGTATTCCTTTTTATGGAAGTACTCAGTTTATCAGTTTATAGATGGAGGATCATCTTGCTTAAGTTTTTTTTTTTCCAATTATGAATAAAGCTGTTATAAATCTTTAAATGAAGATTGTGTATGGACATGCATTTTCAATTCACTTAGATAAATATTTAAGAGTCCATTTGCTTGATCATATGGCAAGATTTTGCTCAATTTTATAAGAAACTGCCAAAACTTCAAAGATGCTTGTACCATTTTGCATTTGGACCAGCATTGAATAAGAGTTTCAGTGGTTCTGTATCTTCATCTGTATTTGGTATTGTCATCTTTTTGGATTTTAGCCATTCTAATAATGATGTAGTGATATCTGATTTTTGTTTTACTTCAAAATTCTCTATGAATAATAATGCTAAGCATCTTTTCATGTGTTTATTTGCCATCTGTTTATCTTCTTTGGTGAAGTGTCTATTCAGATCCGTTGCTTATTTTTAATGGAATTTTAATTGGGTTATATGTTTTCTTATGGGTGAGAATTAAGTACTCTTGGAATATTTTGGATATACTTCTTTATCAGATATATTTTTTGCAAATACATTACCCTTGTCTTTGACTTGCGTTTTTTTTTTAATGTTTGCTTTTGCAGAGCAAAAGTTTTTAATTTTAATAAAGTCCAACTTATCAGCATTTTATTTCGTATATCAAGTTTTTGATGTTTTATTTCAAAACACATCACAAACCCAAGGTTACATAAATAATTAATGTTTCTTCTAGAATTTTTCTTTATGTAACATTTAGGTCTATTATTCATTTGAGTTAATTTTTGTGAGAAATGTAAAGTCTGTAAGTCTGTGTCTAGAATTTAAAAACATGGACAAGGGCACCTGGGTGGTTTAGTCAGTTAGGCATCTGACTTGGGCTCGGGTCATGATCTCATAGTTCCTGAGTTCAAGCCCCACCTTGGGCTCTGTGCTGACAGCCAGCTCAGAGACGGGAGCCTGCTTCGGATTCTGTGTCTCCCTCTCTCTCTGCCCCTCCCTGCTCATGCTCTGTCTCTCTTTATATCAAAAATAAATAATAAAAACAAAAAAATTAAAAAAATTAATGTCTAAAGTCAAGTATAACATGTAATGATTAGTAAAAGAAGGAAATCATAAATACCAAATACAGATTCATAACCAGTTTCAGAAATGAGGAACATAATTTACAACTATATTTTCTTCTTTAATTATAAATATATAATCTCTCTACATATTTCATGATATATATTATGTACATTTACCATTATATGTAATCAATATGTGTATATATTTTACTAAACTGAGATAAGGAGTGGCGTAATTCAAGATGTATACAGTGATAAATAAGAATTTTGTTTTCTTTCACTTCATTTGTCGAAGGGATTATTATCTTTGTTAGAAAAAACCATGCTGTAATTCAATTATTTGTATCTGAAACCTAAAAATACCTATAAGATTCTCTGCGAAAGAAAATGCATAATTATACTATGTTAATCAAAATATGGTGTGTGTGTGTGTGTGTGTGTGTGTGTGTGTGTAATATACACACAAGCCTGTGTCCGCACACACATACACATTCTTATATACACGCAGATTCACACTTTCAGTAATATATTACTGTCTTAGAGAACAATGTACTTAAATGTATTCTTTACCTAAAAATATAATAATTAATCTTCAGACCTTCCTTTTTTCTTCTTTTATATTCTATCTACATTATTCTTTTATCTTTTCTTACCTCTGTGAAATTAAGAAATATCTAAAGAATATAGTAATTAGGCGAAGCACAATATATTAAAGATGTAGCCTAAAAATGTCACTTGTGTGGTATGCCTAGCTTAAGTATAGGCTGCTTTATATGTGTTTGATTATCTGTTTCTGTGGGTACAGAGTAAAAGAAAACTCATTTTTATTTGCAAGGTAAGGTAACTACAACAAAAAAGCCCAATTTGAAGAGTGACATTGCTGTTTACAATGTTGCATCTAGAAAATTGCATGTTTATGGTATTTATTTATTGAAATGACACTATATTTAATAATGATTTTTACTTTAAATTACTATCTTTGGGTAGATTCATATACTATTACAACTTGTTGAAAAGTGTTACTTTGCTCATTCTTGTTTTGCTTATTATTCAATTAAACACTTGCTTTGACGATATGTTTACTGAATTATTTTATTTTAATTCATGGGTCCTTTGGCATCCTGGAAAATTATGCGAAGTGGAAATACAAATTTTAAGGACACAGTGATATTAAGGACAGAGCAATTACATATAATGGTCCATTTTTTTTTCTTTAAAATAGATATCAGCTATAAAGCTAATTGACATCTTTTGGAATCAAGTTTCTCTCAATAAACTGAGGTGTGATGTTTTGTCTATAGCTAATGTTTTTGGCCTCCATTTCTCCAACATAAAATGAAGATAATGATGCTGATAATGATGCTGATTTCTGAAAGTTTTAAGGAAACTAAAAATTACTTAATACATTTCTTGTCATACTGGGAACATCAGCATATGAAAGCTACTGTGTCGTTCAAGTACTTCCTCAGATCCTTTTTCCTTTCTGTTAATTTTTCTTGTACATTAAGTAGTCACAAAGTAGTTCATCACCCAATAAAAAGAGATGAAGTAGTCTCATATTATTTTGAACTTCTTTTCACATTCTATGATTATAACACTTCATATCAGATATGTATTGGTAAAACTGAACACATACACACACAACACAAGCCTGCATAATAGGGTTATATAAAATGTCCAATTTAATTAGGCAAGTTTAAAAGATCTTATTGACAGGAAGTGACCATAAGAACAGAAGAGACTGAACATGACAGAATAAAGTAGCTTAGGAGCCAGATGATGGTGGTATTCTCTGAAAAAATGTACAAATAAATTGGTAAACTTTAATATTGACTTATACTCCACTTTTATGCTGAAAAATTATATTATCTTTCTAGAAGAATTTCTGATTATAAGCTATAGGCTTCCTTTTAAAAGAATACTTGTGAGTCACCGGGGTCACTCAGTTGGTTAAGGATCTGATGTCGGCTCAGGTCATGATCTCACAGTTTGTGAATTTGAGCCCTATATCTGGCTTTGTGCTGACAGCTCAGAGCCTGGAGCCTGCTTCAGATTCTGTGACTCCCTCTCTCTCTCTGCCCCACCCCAATCTCACTCTATCTCTCAAAAATAAATACATGTTAAAAAAAAAAACAGCTGGAAAATACGTACTGAGTTTTAAGAAAAAGTTAAGTATATACTTGCTGAAGGAAGGAAGAACAATTAGTGGTGTCATGTTTCAGACCACATTTCAGCCTCTATATTCCTGTCTTTCTGGAAGATTTATCCTCATGATAAAAGATATATTAAATCCTATTTTATAATGCATTTATTTATTTCGTTATGTCATCACTTAGATTTGAAGTACTGCATGGCAAAAGTCTTACTTCTTTTCTATTGTATGGATTCAATAAATATTTGTGTGGTTTTTGAAGGGTTTACTTTCAAGTGAATTTTTTTTTTCTTTTTTTTTAATGTTGATTCATTTTTGAGAGAGAGACACAAAGCATCAGCAGGGGAGGGGCAGAGAGAGAGGAAGACACAGAATCTGAAGCAGGCTTCAGGCTCTGAGCTGTCATCACAGATTCCAGTGCAGGGCTGGAACCCACGAACTGTGAGATCATGACCTGAACAGAAGATGGAAGTTTAACTGACTGAGCCACCCAGGTGCCCCTCAAGTGAATTTCAATGCAACTTATATCTGCCAAAAGACACTCCCAGGTGTGAATATATTTTGATTAAAATAATCAAAAGTATTCCACATAAACATTAAAACTAGGTATATGGTCTAAATATGAAATGATCATAGTATTAAAGGTTTAGAAATCATTTTTCTTATACTATTTAAAAATAATACCCATCTGTTTACAACTTTTCATTTTTTGTTTCTATATAATTATGTTACTACACAAATTATTTAAATTATGTTTCTATTTCTACAAGAGCAGTTTATTGCTCTTATGGGATATGTTTGTGATTTTAATATTTTTGGACTTCATATGTCCATCTACAGATTATACAATTTTAATAGTATTCTACTTTGACAAAATCAAAATTAGAGTCTTTAAAACATCTAACCTATAAATTTCACAGGATAATTATAACTATCTACCACAACCTAAAACCTTCAGTGCTAGAGAAAGTCTTTGACCTGATTGTTAAATATCTAGAAAGTTTAATCAAAAAGTAATTGAACTCCTATGTAATAACAATATTTTATTATACCATCAATTCTGCTTATAAAAATCCCTGATTTATTTTTTGAGTTGTATTGCTATCAGAAATGAACATTTGGTATTCCTAGTTACTACAGGAAAACATATGAAGAATTGTTGGAAGTTAAATTTATTTTCACGTTCTCAAAAGCACATGGCAACAGGAAAAATAACTGTTTCAGAATTGTCTATTATGCAGATTATAATTTCACAGTTGTTTCTCACATCACTTACATCATTCCTGCTAATAAAAAAATAATTCTAACATAACTCTAACAGTGATTGAGCTGCCAAAAATATCACTGCCAATGAATTAAATCATGTTGTTTACAATAATTTGCTGACTTTTAATCTGAAGAAAGTACCTTGTGGAACTAATGCTGATGCTAATTCTGCATTTTTATGCTCTGAAACGACAATGATATAATGAAAAATAAATCTCATTTTAGTGTGCATTTTGGATACAAAGCACAAAAGACATTACAAAAGAGATCTTTTTTTTTTTTTTTAAGTTTTATTTATTTCTAGGAGAGAGGGAGATAGCGTGAGCAGGGGAGGGTCAGAGAGAGGAAGATACAGACTCCGAAACAGGCTCCAGGCTCGGAGCTGGCAGTCAGCACAGAGCCCGACGCGGGGCTCGGGGCTCGAACCCACGAACCGCGAGATAATGACCTAAGCGAAAGTCAGACGCTTAACCAACTAAGCTACCCAGGCGCCCCCAAAAGAGGTATTGATTGAAGTCTGTTAAAAAGTAAAGTTTTTAGAAAACTAAATGTAACTTCTTATCTTCTTATGCCTGTGAAACTCCTACACAGTCAATTTTTTTTTTCCGGGTTGTGGAGCTTTTGATGAGTGCTTGGCACAAAACAATAAATAAATACTTATTTTTTATGGCTGTAGGCAAATATATACTGAAATATATATGCAAAGTTTAAGTACACTAACAATATAATGTGAAGCTTAATTTTACAAGGCTAATATCACACCGTACTTAAAGCATTTTAGCAATAATAGCATTTGCCCTGGATTATTTAGTAGCTGATTTTAAATTTAGTTGATTTTATAGTTCTTTGACCATTGTTGCTATTCGGTATGTGTATTACATGAAAAGCACGGAAAGAATAAACACCAAGCTTAAATTACCTAAGATTTTTATTATCATCCTTATTATTATTTTCATTTGTTAACCATTCTATCATTATGCATAGTGACTGAGTGAGTAAGATGAGATTTGGAGAAAGTCTGTCAATGGAAAATTAGCATGTTCCAAAGTAAATCAAGACTAGAATGAATAAATAGCTTTCCAAAAAGGAGTGGAGAAACCAGATTTTTTTAAAAAAGAACTCAAAATAACAAGATGTTCCAACTGAAATTGTTTTCTTATATGTTTAGTCATCCCTCCAGCAGAAAAGTGAGATATTTCCTGGTAGACTCTCATGGGTTTCTCAGTTGGAGATTTAGAATGACTGTTTAGAATGGATGTCATTTAGTTGAACTTTAAATTGTGTCCAAAACTTAAAAGTTTCTTAAGAATAAAGTTGAATGAAATTTATGTAACTTGTCAAAATTCTTAAAATGATATGTGCTTTATTAAAGTCCATATCAATTTATTTCATTTGTCCAACAATTTAAATACAAAATAAACTTGATTTCTCAAATATATAGTCTTCAGGTAATTCTTTGTTTTTGAAATTATCTAAGCCCAACATGTAATAATTATATGACTTAATAAAGTTATAAATAGTTTAAAATTTAGAACATGAGTGGTACCCAATAAGGAGTTAATTTTTGTTACATATAATCTCTTCGTTTAAAGTTATATTGCTCAATGAACATGTTTAATTTATTCAAAATTAAATTAAGAAATTGCTATGGACCATGGTACAACATAGATATAAATGGAAATTAAATGATAAAAGCTGGTTACCTAGGAATCTATACATATATAATCATGTTGTATATAAATAAATAAACCTTGTTTTGTTTTTGTTCCTTATTGTATGTGTAATTCTATTTTTGGTCATTTGTAATGATTAGGACCTGTACATTCTTGCTGTATCCTGAGTCTTAGGGGTACCATGGTTGCTCTTTCACCTTTAGATATGACTTTGTTAGTTTTCTACTCCTGTGTTAGCAGTTTAAATCAATATGTTATTATCCTATACTTTCTGTTGGTCATGAATCTGGGCATGGGTAAATGGCTCTTCTGATCAGGGTCAATCCAATCCACTTATCAGGCTTTCTATATTCTCATCTCGAGGCACCAATGGGGAAGAATCCACCTCCCATTTCATTCAAATTATTGGCAGGATTAATTACGAATACATGACTGTCCTTGTGGTACATGACTGCAGACCTCAGATATTTTTGGCTATTGGCTGGAGGCTATCTTCAGCCTCGAGGCTAGATGTAGTTCTGAGTCAAGTGAACTTTTCTATCATGTTTGCTTATTACATTAAAATTTTTAAATATTTATTATTTTTTGATAAAGCCCAAGTGGAGGGGGACTTAGAGAGGGAGACACAGAATCTGAAGTCAGGCTCCAGGCCCTGAGCTGTCAGCACAGACCCCAGTGTGGGGCTTGATCCCACGAACTGTGAGATCATGACCTGAGCCCAAGTCTGACACTTAACCCATGAATCACCCTGGTGCACCATGTCTACTTATTATATTAAGCATCTAAGAGCAACTCTATCACCAAAGTGAAAATAGAGTATGTAATATGGCACACTGTGATGGGAAAAGTATTCTACCACCTGTACCATATTGTGATGATTATAAGGAAGCCTCATGTTCCTTCCACGTTGGTTGGGGATTGCACAAAAGCATACACATTAATAGGTGGGGATCAATGGGGTTCATCATATGGTTTGTCTATCACAATCTTGCTAGCTGAAGGCTTTATGTAAATGCATTTTATTTGTTTGAGAAAGTCCTTTCTATTACTAGTTTACAAAAAGTTTTTAATCATAAATGAATATTGAATTTCACTGTTTTTTGACATCTATTAATGAGAATAACTTTTAAGTTTTAATAAATTAGTGGGGTCAATGCCATGATTTATTTTGGGATGTGAAACCCATCTTGTATTTTGGGAATGAAGTACATAATATAATTATATATGTATTGCTGAATTTATTTGCTAATATTTTATTAGGGATATTGGATTGATATTTATGATTTATGTTAGTCTTTCATTCTATTTCTTATAAAATATTAGTAATATTTTATACAACTATAGTCTTGCTCTCATAAACAATTTGAGAAGTGTTCTCTTTAATTTATTAATGAGATATTGATATTGTTTATTTCTTAACTTAATAATAGAATTTATTGTGGGACACTTTTGTGACTCAGTTGGTTAAGTGCCCAATATCATCTGCAGTTGTGAGTTCCTTGGTTAGGTGATGTTGTCTGGGATATAGAAGTGAGTCATCCTTTCCAAGTGGGTTCCCATTTGAGTTGGTGTGGGTCTTTAATCGTAAACCAGTAAAAACATCTAGACCAGTGATAATAAGACCAACATCAACAGAAGGATGTGTAGATGTTCCAGACAGGATTTTTAATTTTTGTTTGGGTGGATATTAAGGTTCAAATGGATCCCATATCAGATTAGCAGCTGCCTGGCTTGTGGGACAATCTATTATTAATGAATTGTGGGAGAGTACATACCTTGGATCCCAGGGTAAGATCTAAAATATATTAAAATGTGTTAACTATAATCACCATGGTAAATTTTACTTATTGACTTATTTACTTTATAACTGGAATTTTGAACATTTTGATTTTTTCACCCATTTCTCTCTCACACATCTCCCTCAACCTGGCATCTACCCATGTATTCTCTGAGTTAGGTTATTTATTTATTTATTTATTCATTTATTTAAGATAAAAAAATATAAGTGAGATCATATGGCATTTGTCTTTATACATCTGACTTATTTCACTTAGCATATGTCTTCAAGATCTATCCATGTTGTCACAAATGACTGAATAACATCCCATCTTTTATGTATACCTCATCTTTAACCATTCATCTATTGATGGACACTTAGTTTTTTGCCATATCGTGACTATTGCAAACAGTGCTGCAATAAATGTGAGGATGTGTATATCTTTTCAAGTTAATGTATTTTCTTACGTTTATTTATTTATTTTGAGATAACTAAGTACTGTCACAGTAGAGCATGGGGCTCAAACTCACAAACTGTGAGATCATGACCTGAGCTGAAATCAAGAGTGAGTTGCTTAATCAACAGAGCCACTCAGGTACACCTCAAGTTAATGTTTTCATTTTCTTTGGATAAGTACCCAGAAGTAGAATTGCTGGACCATACGGTAGCTCTATTTTTAATTTTTGAGAAACCTCCATACTGTTCCATAAAGGGTGTACCAGTTTACATTCCCACTGATAGTACACAGTAGTTACCTTTATTAATCTTAAGGTTAATAATTAAACAACAATAACAACAATAGTAGTTAGAAAATGATATAGAAATATAGACATTACATGGGCCATTTCCTTATGTTTTTGTGTTTTTTACACTGTGAAACCTACTTTACTTTTTTTTTAATTTTTAAAAAAATGTTTATTCATTTATTTGAGAGATAGAATGAGTGTGAGCATGAATGGGGGAAGGGAAGAGAGCTAGGGAGAGAGAGAATCCCAAGCAGGCTCTAATCGGCACAGAGCCTGATTAAGGGATCAGTCTCACAAACCATGAGATCATGACCTGAACCAAAATCAAGAGTCTGATGGTTAACAGACTGAGCCACCCAGGTGCCCTGAAACCTATTTTAAAATAAAACTAATATACCTACATTGATATTGAGGACTAAGACCCTTTTTATCTATCCAGTGTTTCTTTGAATCCACATATTCCAGACTATATATTTATTTAACAAGACTAAAGAGTAAGTTATCATAGAAGCCACCTTCTCACCATAGAACCCAAAAATTTAGAGTTTAGTGGAACTTAGTGATAATGTTGCAAAAACTCTTATTTTGCAGAAAAAGAAATTTGACTAAAACCTTAGGTTCTTTACAGAAAGTTAGTAACGACTTTTGCTGTCAGATCCAAGATTTAGTTTAATGGATATTAGATATAGGTCCTGCTGAGTTCTCTTCCATTCCAAGCCCCAAACATAAAATCTCATTTTCAATAGGTCAAACCAAGATAAATTAAAATCTTTAAGAAAAAATATAATAAAAATCAATTTTTGGCCTTAAAATATCTTTAATTAATTTGTTTTGCACAGAATAAATTTTTGAGACTCAGAAGAATAAATATTTGGTAAGTGTATCACAATTACTATCATAGCTTAATTGAGTGGAAAGGTTATTATGACTTAAATCATCATTAGGTCTGTAAATAATGTTAATTTGCAATATTATATCACAAATTGCCTGTTTGATCTTCTGTGTTTATGTTAACATTTCAAGCCAAAATTATATTTAATTCTGTATGAAGTAGGAGGAATATAATACATTGGGTAAGCGATAAAATGCTTGGTTAAAAGAACTTAACCTGGAAGATAGATGGAGTTACAGGCTGTTACAGACCCTACAACTACATATGTGATTATTGGTTACTTCTGAAACCTTAATGATTCATTCCACATCTATTTTTTGAGTCCTTACTGTATTCATGGTTCTGGACCCACAGGATGAGAGAAACAGCCACCATGAGGCTTATACTCTAACCAGAAAATAGACAATTTGGTAATTTCTTACAACAACTCGTAGAAAATATTCTGCATATAAAATCAGTGCTTAATATCGAGGAATGAAACTATATAGAGGTCAAGGAAGATATCCTTGATAAAAACAATGTTAAATTTGCAATCTGAAGGACATTCGTGTATGATGCCACCCCACTCTCAAATTTTGTCTTAAAGAAGAAAAAAACATGGTTCTACAAAAAATAGAATTGAAGGTGTTAAGACCAGGAGAAGAGAGAAGTTTGGTATTTTCTTCCATTTGACACATGATTATTGAGCACATAAATACCAGGTAGTATATCAGGCTGTGGGAGTTGGTAAAAGTACATAGAATGCAAAGAGGCACAACTTGGGTAATACTAATGAATACTGAACTTGAAGCCAAATCATATTGATATATACCAAAGAGCTCAGCTTTTTCATCTTCTCATTATGTGTAGAATAACCAATGCACTGAAATGGCTTTGAGGAGCCTTCAGTTCTTTAAGGCTAAGAAGAGGGTCAAGTATCTTCCTTCATATAAGCAGTCATGGAAAGGGCAGGTTCTTCTTTAAGAGTGAAAGTCTAGGTGCAGGAAAGGAGTGTAGAATCTGCAAGCTCTCCTTTAAAAAAAAAAAAAAAAAAAGTCAGGCACACCTGGGTGGCTCAGACGGGGTTAAGTATCTAACTCTTGATTTTGGCTCAGGTCATGATCTCACCATTTGTGAGTTTCAGAGCCACATCAGGATCCACGCTGACAGTGCAGAGTCTGGTTGAGATTCTCTCCTTCTCTTTCTCCCCCTCCTAGCCCCCCATTCTCTTTCTCTCTCTCTTTCTCAAACTAAATAAACTTTTAAAAAAAGAAAAATTTTAAAATAAAAAAAAATAGATCTATTTAAAGGTAACATTCCAGAAAAAACACACTGTTCAATATTTAGGGTGAATATAAACCTTTCTCAGATGACTCTACTCTGTGTGTCTCAGGAGATTAGTATTTGGAACCTCTGAGAATAAGAAGTTTAGACGATGGCAAGAATACCAGGTTGATGGTGCCTTGTGAGTTCTCTGGGTAGAAATCCAACTGGACTTTTTTGTTTCTGTGACATTTCTTGCCAAAATTTACACAGTGTTTTTATCCATGACAAAGCAGCCTGTGGAAATATTAATATAAAATTATATCTGACAGTTGTAGGCTAATCAGTTGGTGAGCTGAAGAATTGTTATACATACTAAGAAGTCGTAATTTGCCTTAGGAATTTGTCAAGAAAAATATTCCATGTAGAATTAAAAATTTTGTCATTCTTATAAATAATATAATTTTTTTGTTAAGTATCTTTTCAATGAGGGCTAGGTTATTAACTATTTTTAACATTAAGAATGTTTTCCTAAGATTGCACACATTCAGTTTAACTAGAACAAAATTGAATTCTTACAAGTTTCCTTCATATATTCTTCACTGAGAAACAGAACCATTAATCAAGTGTTCTTACTGAATGATTCCCTAGTGTTCTCCAAATTATATAGAATCCATGATTAAAGGTTTTGAAAGAACTACTGTGCATAGATATGTGATTGCGTATATAGAGTTTAGAAACTCCCCCATTTGACTTCGAAATATTTGATCCTCTATTTGAGAAATGAAATCTCAAATGCAAAATACAAGAGAAGGAGTTCTGTGGCTCATCCCCGATCTTCAGTTTAGAAATATTAACTTCTTTAATTTTTTTTAATGTTTTATTTATTTCTCAGAGAGAGAGAGAGAGACAGCATGAACAGGGGAGGGTCAGAGAGATAGGGAGATACAGAATCTGAAACAGGCTCCAGGCTCTGAGCTAGCTGTCAGCACAGAGCCCAACGTGGGCCTCGAACCCACAAACTGTGAGATCATGACCTGAGCCAAAGTTGGACACTTAACCGACTGAGCCACCCAGGTGCCCCAGAAATATTAACTTCTTAAAATGGTCATGTTTACTATTTGCAAGTATTCTCACTAACATTATTCCTAATTATGATGCTCTAGTTCCCAACTCCTAGAGAATCTTCATACTTCAGTTACTAAAAAAAAGAGAACTGAGAAAAATTTACATGAGTAATTTTTTCTTTAACTCTTTCTCAAAATTACAAGAGTACAGTTACTCTTCCCATTGGCTGTCTCCCATTGATAAATTTACGAGATTATCATCACTAGTAACTGAAGAATAATTTTTTTGCTGTTTTATGAGTATCTTTTCTATTTTTATTTTTATTTATTTATTTTTTACAAATAGTTTATTGTCAAATTGGTTTCCACATAACACCCAGTGCTCATCCCCACAAGTGACCTCCTCCATGCCCATCGCCCCTCACCCCCCCACATCCATCAGTCCTCAGTTTTTGTCAGCATTCAAGAGTCTCTCATGTTTGCCTCTCTCCCTTTCCCCCACCACTTCCCCCCTTCTTCTCCCCTTTGTTCCTCAGTTAAGTTCCTCCTAATCCTCCTATACGTGCAAACATATGATATTTGTCCTTAACTGAAGAATAATCTTAACACCAAATACAAATGCTTTGGGTATTTGGATGCTTATGAGATTAACAAATGCTATAGATAATTTTAAAAAATAATACCAGATTAGAAAGATTAGAACAAATGCAAAGGACATTTTATAAGATTTGGTTCCTAAAGATTTCATTTGCACAAAAAGAATATAAGGTATAAGTTTAATATTATGAAATTTTAGATTTTATAAAAATGCTTTGACTTCTTTGTACAATATCACTGAAGAAGGCTATCCTGAAAATTTATTAAATTCATTAAACTGTTAAATTACCAAGTAGAAATCTTTATTCAGTATTTAAAAATTTGATATGATTTTAAAATGAATAAGATAAGAAAATCTAGTTGACCTTCAACAACATGGTTTTGAACTGGACTCATCCAGTTACATATGATTTTTTTTAAATAAATACAGTACAATAATATAAGTGTATTTTCTCTTCCCTATGATTTTCTTAATAACCTTTTCTTTTCCTGGGACACCCAGGTGGCTCAGTTGGGTAATCCTCCAACTCTTGTTTTGGGCTGTGGTCGTGATCTCAGGGTTCGTGACTTTGAGCCCGACATAGGGCTCTACATTGACAGCATGGAGCCTTCTTGGGATTGTCTCTCTCCATCTCTCTCCACCCCTCCCCTGCTTTCTCTCTTTCTCTCTCTCAAAACAAATAAACTTTAAAAATAGAAAAAAAAAGATAAATTTACTAACCTTTTCTTTTCTCTAGTTTGCTATATTTGAAGAATACAGTATGTAATAGATATTATATAAAAATATGCTTTAGTCAACTGTTTATGTTATCGGTAAGGCTCTTGGTTAACAGAACAGTAGCTATTAGTAATTAAGTTATGAGGGTGTCAAAAGTTATACACACATTTTTATGCATGGGAAGCTCATTGCTTCTACCCCTCCCATTGTTCAAGGATAATGCATCAAATACCTCAGTGATTCATTTGAGCAAAAAAGTAAAATGCTCAATTATTGTGGTCCCCACTCAAATTCTATTCAAAATTTTTTATTTGACATTCAGTTCAAAATTACATTTGATTAAGTACTGTGCACTCTTACTGGAATATAGACCTCCTAGAAACATAGATCTGTCTGTATTACTAACTTCTGTATTCCTAGTATTAAAAAAATGCCTGGAAAAACATAGGTGCTTAGTCTATATCTATTAAGTCAATTCATAATTATATGCATGAATGTTCTACTCCTAAATTTCCAGTTAATACATGATCAAGAAGGAAAAATATACAAAACTTTTCTATCAACAATAAAAGCTAATATGTTCTAAGCATAAATTGTTCTTTTATATGAGTCCCTTTCCTCTATTATACTTAGGAAGATTAAGAAAAAAAGTAGATATTATCTTTTTACCAACTTCTGAGACCATCAAGCCTGCAGTTACTTCTCTGTGTAGTGTGTTTGTATTTGATATTGTCAGTACAGGTTTAATTCTTTGCTTATGTTTTCTATTAGTCTATTAGTCACTGTCGTACTCCAGTTACTATTGTAACATTTTTAGCATCTATGTCAGCACACTAGCTTCAAGGGAGTTGAAAAATGAACATACCTTTACATGATGTAACATTCTGCTCATTAACCAAAATACCACTAATGTAAGATTATAAACACAGCAAAGTCTTATTTCTGCTTTATGAAAGAGACCAAATTAGTGTGACTTCTATGCTATTTGATAGAATTCACCAGTGGTGGAAAAACAGCAAGGCTGGACAGTTAGTTGATTATTAAATCAGTTTAACAGAATATATTTTTATTAGACTCCATTTAAATGTATTTGTTAACCTTTCAAATCTCTATGTCTTGGGGGTTATGTAAAAGTGTACTATTCTAATTTCTGTGAGATGTTCTAAACAGCTTATTTTCCATTTATTGTTAAATAAATAACATAATAAGGATGTATATTATTTATTTTTCTCTAAATGTCAATTAGGGTAAGTTGGTTAATATTTTTTTTAATCTTCTTTATTCTTTAAGCATCTTTGTCTTTGTTGTTTCCTATAGTTTGCTGAGAAGAGAGTTTTTATATTTCTAGCTTCAATACTGTCAGACTTTGATGTTTTGTATACATATTTTTAAGTGTATACATATGTTTGAGTGTTATATCATCATAATGAATTCATACTATACTGTTATGTAAGATCCTTTTTTTAAATCTCTTTTAAAACTAAATCTTCAAGTCTGTTGTTTATTAATAATGTGGTCATGCTGGCTTCCGTATGCCTACTGTCTGTGTGGTGTTGCTATATCTTACTATTTTACTTTCCATCTATGTTTTTATACTTGTTGTTATCATCAAGGTATAACTAACTGAATCAATTTATAATATAATTTCTTGAGTTTTGACATATGTATACACCTACAAAACTACTACCATAAACAAAATACAGAAGATTTCTATCAATACAAAAAGTTTCTTTGTGCCACTTTGCAGTCCATCGCTCCCTCTATTCCTGGCTCCAGGCAACCCCAATCTGCTAAGCATCACTACAAATTTCTTTGCAGTTTCTAGACATGTACATTAACAAAAGCATACAGGTTTTTTTCTGGCATCCTTTATTTAACATAATGATTTTTAGGTCCATGATTTTAAGACACAATGTTCTTGTGCCAGTCAAGACTACCTTTCCACTAATTAACAGTTTTGCATTATATGGACATATATTTTGTTTATCCATCCACTTACTATACATGCATATATTGCTGCCAGTTTTTGAGTGGTGTGAATGAAGCTGCTATTGACATTTGTGTGCAGATCTTTGAGTGAAATATGTTTACATGTCACTTGGGTAAATACTTAGAAATAGAATTGATGAGTCATATGGGAGTTGTCTATGTAATATGTAAATATTTTTGAGACTACTGAACAGTTTTCCAAAGTAGTTTTATGATTGATTCTACATGCTCAGCAGCATATGTGAGCTCCCTGATGGTATATAGGACACGGTACTCCAAAATATGGCACCTTCCCGTGTTGTTTTTTTTCTCCACATTTTTTATTAATTCAGTTGAAACTGTAATAGTTGAGTAAGTTTTAAAAATAATACAAGTCTTTCTTTTGGGGTTAGGGTAACATTTCACTTAAGTAGTGTTCAAGTTAGCAATCTCCATCATTATCAACTGCAAATGTTCATCTGTGAATGCTGATTTGTAATGGGATTTTATGTAATGCATCTTTTTTTTTTTTAAATATTTTCATTTATTTCTAGGAGAGAGAGAGAGTGAGAGCGTGAGCAGGGGAGGGTCAAAGAGAGAGGAAGATACAGACTCTGAAATAGGCTCCAGGCTCTGAGCTGGCAGTCAGCACAGAGCCCGACGCGGGGCCGAACCCATGAACCGCGAGATCATGACCTAAGCGAAAGTCGGACGCTTAAGCGACTAAGCCACCCAGGCGCCCCTGTAATGCATCTTTGAAGGTGTCTTTTCAGATAGACGATAGGAAACAGTGAGTTAAAAACGCTGCAGTCCGCACTGTGTTGCACCTTAGTGTGAAGTGATGAGTGTCTGCGTATGGTCTGTCACAACTACTCAACTCTGCCTCTGGAGTGCAAAAGGCAGTGACTGACAATACAGAAAGCTGAAGGACTGTACTGTGTTCCAGTAAAACTTTGTGTATACTGAAATTTGAATTTCATATATTTTTCACATGTGACAAAGTATTTTTTTTCAACCATATGAAAACGGAAAAGCCATTCTCAGCTTGCAGGCCATCAAAAGAACACACTGGCCATATTTAGCCCCTGGGCAGTAATTAGCTAACATGTCCTCCAGAAATACAGACGAAGGAGTTTATCACATGAATGGTTAGGGGCCATAACAGCTGCCAGGAAATCACAGAAGGAAGTCCCCAATAAAGGAAGCTGAATTAAGGGAATAGAATAAACGCTAAAAACTTTAACTTATGAAAACTTTACCCCCAAAAAGAATTGAAGTTAAGTATTCACAGAGTATACTGCATACCTGAGACTATTCAATCAGAACAACTACTACCAAGACACATTTTACAAACTTATTGGATTTAAAAAACTAAAAATTTCTTTGGGCTTCTAGCCAAAACCAGAAAGTGACTTTTAATGGAAAGAAAACTAGATTATCATCAGACTTTCCTTAGCAATCTTTCTGCCGGGGGGAAAATGGAATAATGTATTTAAGATGCTCAAAGAGTCAAGGATGTTATGTCCAATAAAAGTGACTTTCAGGTATAAAGCACACTGACAAATTGTACTAAACATGCAAGAACTCAGAAAGTACTACCAGGAGAACTTAGGAACTGACCAGAGAACAAGCTTCAGAGTAACTACAGAGCTATCAACCTAAGAACGAAGGGGCATTAATGACGTAGTTGTAGCAATGAGACTACAGAAGACCTAAAAGGAAGAATAGAAGTAATGGTCGTGTGCTTGAACCACGTTAACAGTACAACTATAAAAGTCACATTTTAAAAAAACTTCTCAGTGATTATATTGGTGTTGGTGAGACTACTGTGCATGCAACGTGGGTTGAATAATGATGGCATATTCTATTGTATCACTGTGACACTGTGAATTTCCATGTCTTTTCCAGCTTTTAGAGGACACCCACTTCCCGTGGCCCATGGTCTTCTTTCTTCATCAAAGCAAACATCAAAGTAACATGAGGAAGAATCTTCACACGGCATTATCCTGTCTCTTCTGCCTCATTCTTCCACATTTAAGAACCTGTGTGGGGCACCTGGGTGACTCAGTGAAGTGGCTGACTTAAGCTCAGGTCATGATCTCATGGTCTGTGAGTCACTTAACAGACTGAGCCACCCCAGTGCCACATCAATAACCTGTTTTTGAAGACCACTGTATCCCTGGTTACAATAGCCTTTGTTTTCCTGCCGTTTTTTTTTTACCATAGAGCACATTTTGTCATGGGTAAGATCCATGCCATGGAAATTAGTCAGGCAGTTTTTGCCTTGAACATCTTCAATAATTAACTTGAATTTCCTAAATGCAACTTCATCATTGTGCAGGTCAGCAAGGCTTACTTCAAACACATGACCCTTGAGGCCACCAGATGTGATTTTGGTTCCTTGCGTTCTTGTGACAGGCGTTTTTTCAGTATTTCTTATATGAACGTTGCTGGTGCTTTTACATCATACTAATCTTTTTTTGAAAATGGATGAACCACTTTCTTAGCTCCTTTTTTGCCGTCTTTTGTAAGGCACTTGTTCTTGCCAACTGCCATGGTGCTGCTCAGGGAGCCATAAGGGCAGAAGTGTAACCCCTGCCTGCATATTTTAAACAGAAAGCTTTGAGGAAATGGTGAAAGCAGAAAAGTCACTTAGACCATATACCTTGCTTCTTGCTCTTCTTCTCTGAAACAGACCATAAAATCTTCATTTGCGAGGTTCCTCCCCATACAGACAGAAATGGAGAATCCTTATCTCAAGGTAAAGAAATGTCCAGAAGAATCTCCACAAACAGGCCTTGATCCTTTACTCCAGTTTATTGCAATTATTTCAGGCTCCTTAACCTAGAATGTTCCTTCATGACTGTACACTCCATCAAATCTAGTGTCTGTTTATCTGGGTCCTCATTTCCTTTGATGGTTTCTGTGTCACGTAAAATTTCCATTAAATAAAGTTTGTATGCTTTTCTCTTGTTAATCTATCTTTGTCAGTTTCATTTTCATACCCAGCCAGGGACCCTAAGAGGGTCAACATAAATCGTTGACTTCCCTACATCCTTTTTCTCCACATGTTCACAAAATTTGGAATTAAGTTTTTCTATACTTTTATCTTACTGTGGATTTAGTGTGCATTTGCCTGGCAACTAGTTATGGTGAATTTCATTCCATGTGCTTATAAGCGATTCATGCTTTATTTTGTGAAATAGTTATATTGATTATCATTTAATGTGCCTATAAACAATTCATGCTTTATTTTGAGAAATAGCCTTTCAAAACTTGTAAAACTTTGACTCAATTTTTGCTTATCTTTTTATTTTTTAAAAAATT
The DNA here is from genome assembly GCF_003009895.1 of Hyaena hyaena. Taxonomy (NCBI): domain Eukaryota; kingdom Metazoa; phylum Chordata; class Mammalia; order Carnivora; family Hyaenidae; genus Hyaena; species Hyaena hyaena. The sequence continues at coordinate 100,723 of NW_024081693.1, forward strand.
GAGTTGTAAGCATTCTTTTCACATGCTAGACTCTCTCTCTCCCTCTGCCCCTATCCCTCACTCCTGTGCTCTCTAAAATTAAAAAATATAGGTAAATGAGAACAAACTTATTTTCCAATTGTTTGTTAGTTGTATGTAAGAATACAATAGATTTTTAAATTGACGATTTATCTTTCCTTCTTTCTAATTTTGTTTTCTTTTTTTCTTCTTTTTTTAATGTTTTATTTATTTCTAGGAGAGAGAGAGACAGCGTGAGCAGGGGAGGGTCAGAGAGAGAGGGAATCACAGACTCTGAAACAGGCTCCAGGCTCCGAGCCGGCAGCCAGCACAGAGCCCGACGCGGGGCTCGAACCCCCGAACCGCGAGATCATGACCTAAGCGAAAGTCGGACGCTTAACTGAGTAAGCCACCCAGGCGCCCCTCTAATTTTGTTTTCATTATTGTATGAGTTTCATAGTACTTTCTACATACAGAGGCACGTGAACTGCAAAATGAGACAGTTTTTATTTTTCTTTTAATCCTTCTTATTGGAATGGCTCAGATCTTTGGCACAGTGCTGAATAGAAGTATATAAAAGCAGGCTTTCTTGCATTATTTCTGATCTTATGGGGTAATTTTACTAAGTATGATATTAGTAACAGATGTCCTTTAATATATTGTGGAATTGTTCCTGTATTTCTAGTTTTCTGAGAACTTTAATCATGAATCACTGATTTTCCCTAATGGTTTTTCTGCATCATTTGAAAATAATGTCAATATGGATATTATTTGGCAAATTTGTTCTAAATGTTCACAATTTTTATTTAATCCTAATCGGCTTCACCAATATCTAACTTTAGAAACATTTTCCAATGGCAAAAATTTAACAAATGAAAGAAAACCACACTTGTAAATAATTATTTTCTGCAAGCTAAATAATAAAATAACAAGTAAATAGGACTTAGATAATGACATACAGAGTAACGCTCTGAGGTTTTATACAATCCATATTATCTAAGTTTATCTCTTCACATTTAAAGCAGTAAATTAGTGACTCTAGTTCCCATATAATATTTTTTATTACAGGTACCTCACTGACAACATTTTGACAATTTCATTGAGGTTTCTAAATTAGCATTATGTGTTAAGGAAGTATAAAAACAATGTGAAAAGATCAGTTATTATTTTTTAATTTTTTTTTATTTATTTCTGAGAGAGAGAGGACAGCGTGAGCAGGGGAGGGTCAGAGAGAGAGGGAGACACAGAATATGAAGCAGGATCCAGGCTCTAAGCTAGCTGTCAGCACAGAGCTTGACGCGGGGCTGGAACCCACGAACTGTGAGATCATGACCTGAGCCAAAGTCAGACGCTCAACCGACTGAGACACCCAGGCACCCTAAGATCAGTTATTAAGAAAAGCTAAATTAAAAAAGAGAGGGAGTGTGTATCTAAATATTATGTATCCAAGTAATTTTTAATTCCTCAGACAAATTCTTCTTCATCATGAGACTCTTTGATATACATTAATGAATTTTATTTCCTAATGTTTTGCTAAGGACTTTTGTGTGTATGCTTATGAAAGATAATGATGTACTTTTCTTTATTTTTTTTTTAAATATCTTTGTCTAATTTTGAAATCAGGACAATCTCAGTCTCATGTAATAAGATGAGGAGTGGTTCATCCTCTAATTCCTGAAAAAATTAGTATAAAATTGGTTTTATTTTATTTTGACTATTTTATATAATTTATAAAATATCTGGGCCTGTTCTTTTTCTTGTTTGTTTTGTTACTGATGTACAGAGTTTTATCTACAAACAAAATGCCTTCAATGGATATAGAGCTATTCAGATATTCAGCTTCATATTGTGTCAGTTTTGACAATTGTATTTTTATTTTTATTTATTTTAAAATGTTCAATGTTTATTTATTGTTGACAATGTATTTTTAAATAAATTTATCTATCGAAGATTCCAACATAATTTTTTGGTAATATTTTCTAGTTTCCCTTTTTATATCTGTTGAGTTTCTAGTTTAAGCCTTTGTTTTATTGTTCTTGGTGATTTGTTTACTCTTTCTCTAGATATCCATTTCCATAACCAGTCTATCTATGTGCTTTGGTATTTTGTTCATTTTTACAAATAACTTCTTTTTGAATATATTAATTTTTTTCTATTGTCCATTTTCAGATTTGTGTTTAAATTTCTGCTTTCATGTTGATTTTTTTTTATTCAACTTACTTTGGGTTCACTATCTTCTTTGTAGTTTCTTACAGTATGTTTTTATACTTAGGTTTGATTTTACCATTTTCTTTTTCAACATGAGCCTTCAACCTATATATTTGTCTCAGGCCACCATGTTAACTACATTTCAAAAATTTTGATTTGTAAAACAAAGCAAAACAAAACAAAAATTTGGGTTTGTAATCTTCCATTATCCTTCAGTTCAAAATACTTTTTTAAATTCCCCTTATGATTCATCTTTTATCCGTGCATTTTTTAACTGTATGTTTACTATTTGAGGTTTTTTTAGACATCTGATTATCGCTGATATTTCGGTTAGTACTGTTTTGTTTAGTATGCATTCTCTGTATGAATTCAATCCTTTTGAGAGCATTAGGACTTGGGGCACCTGGGTGGCTCAGTCAGCTAAGTGTCGAGATCAAGCGGTTTGAGAGTTTGAGCCTCGGGCTGGGCTCTGTGCTGAAAGCTCAGAGCCTGGAACCTACTTTGGATTCTGTGTCTCCCTCTCTCTCTCCCCTTTCCTTGCTTGTGCCCTGTCTCTCAAAATTAAATAAGCATTAAAAAACTGTTTCAGGAAGAGTATCAGAACTTGTATTATGACTCTGCATGTTGTCTTCCTTGTTGAATGTATAATATGCACTTTAAAAGAATATATATTCTGCAGCTGTTGGGTTTGATGTCCCATAAAGATCTATTTGTTAATTTTGCTTTATAGAATTGACCAGGTCATCTATGTCTTTACACATTTATTTTTGTCTAATTGTCCAACAGTTGCTGGGAACACTGTTTTAAAATTCTTATTATATTTGTGGTATTGTTTAATTTTCCCTTTAATCATCTCTACCAATACTTGCTTTGTGATTTGTGAATTCAGGTTATTATGAGCATAAAAATATAAAGTGATTGCATGTTCCTGGTGAATTGAACCTTTTATTATTAATGAATGTTTCTGTTTTGTTTCTGTTATACATTTCTTTTGAAATCTATTTTGTGTGATCAATACAGAGCTACCCCAGCCTTTCTTTGCATATAGTTTGCAGGGTATATCTTCTCCTGACTTTTACTTTTAAGCTTCCTGAATTTTTATATTTAAAACGGGAGCACATTGTTAAATCTTGTTTTTTTAATCTTTTCTGATAAGCTTTAACTATTAATTGGAGTGTTTATTTAGTAAATAATGTTTCTAATTATTGATATGATTCATATACATCTATAATTTACCTTTTTTTCTGTTTGCCCCTCTGTTTGCAATCATGTTTATTTTTTTTATTTGTTTTTTAGCAGTTTGATTATAAAGATATGTAAACACAGATATACACATATAACCACAAACATGTTGCTTGAGGTTGGCTCATATTTTTTGAGCTCAAACTTAAATTTGTGGAATTGTTCCCCATTAATTCTTCAGTAACATGTTCTTCCCTCATTTTCTTCTCTTATTAATCCGTGACTTTATTGGTAGAAATTAAATATTTCATATGGTGATAGTTTGCAACAGATACCTGAGTTTTATTTCCTTTATTTGGAATTCTCTTGTTTTTATTTTGTATATATTTAATATTAGATTATTTCCTTTACACAGCTTCCACGAATCTTATGCTTTGTCCTATAGATTTTAGACCCAAGCTGAATTGAAATTTGACCTCTCTCTCCTCTGCCCAAGCGTGCCAATGAGCTCTCCTCAATTTTCTTGCTGTCTATACTCTGATGAGAGGATTGTTTTCAGGCAAAGAACCAGCTGACATAGTATTCATCTTGAGTTTTTTTTTCCCCTTAGAAATATCAGTTTAATATTGCTGCATGTTGTTGAGACTGTTGCAGCCTGTTGCCCATTCTCTGAAAACAGTGCCTCTTATACTTTATTATATTTATTTTAGGTTTTTAAAGTTGTATACAAGGAGAGAGCTAGTCTGGTTCTCACTATTCTGTCATGGTCATAAACAGATGTCCTGCAAAAATTCAGATCCAGCAGCTATGTAATTTCTATCATTTATTTCCATAACAAGTATAGTGGGAATGCATTTTGGATCCAAGTAAAATTATATAAAATATTTCTATTAATGATGCAAGTCATATTATATTTTTTTATTATTTACATTTAACATACCTTAAAATAATTACCAAAAAACCATTTTTAATTTAGGTATTTCAACATTTGTTTTTAATCTAGTCTCTCTGTCCTAATAAAAAAATAATAAATAAATACATACATACATACATACATACATAATAAATTGTATTTCCTTGTAGCCTTTAAAATTTATCAATTAGGTTTACTAAGTTAATTAAGGGGCACAAAAAATGTCAGTAAGGTGCTTTTTATATTAAATTTTGCCTTTCAAGTGGTCATCGAAGAATGATTACACAGAATACACATATTTCATTCTTTTACATCAATATTTAAGGAAGTTGTCCTTTTGTGTAGACATCTCTGATTGTGGTGCTTTAATTTCATTTCTTCACAAACACCAGAAAATCAATAGGATACAGCATCTTAAAATTTATTAGATTTAATATCTTGATAGCATCATCTGACATGAAAATCAAATTTTTACATAGAGAGATACTGTGTATACAATGCATGCTTGGAACTCAACTTGTTGTAATAAAATCAAAATAAAAGCTTTTGACATATCTTTAAAGAGATGAGGCATTAGTGCATGGTTATATGTAATGATATGTTTTTTGCTTAAAATAATTTCTTGGAATATTCATTCCCAAGTGTCTCATTTTGTTACATCCTGGAAAAAACAAAACTTATTCCTCAAAATATTTCTCTTTTGATAATATAAATAGGGCAATAGTGAGAAGAGCTAACACTATCAATTTATGATATGTATTGAATTTTTTAATTAAATAATTTTCTGAGTTAGTGATATCTTGGTACATTTTGGAATAGTTGGGACAGAATTAAAGATAATGTTAAGCAGTCTTTATGTTTTTGGAATTGCATTCATATGAAGAAAAAGGAAAAACTGTAATTGTCCAGGGAACTTCTGGGAAACACCAAAGAGAGCTGAGGTTTAAACTTCTTGGAAATCATTTGTTCTGCTTTCCAGATCTGATCTTTGGAAGTTTAAAGTCTTAGAAATACTTATCCCTTTGATTAAAAGGACAACAGATTTCTGAAAACAGTTGATGCATGAAGCTTTGGTATTCTGTAATCAAAGTGAAAACAGTATTTAAAAATATACATAGAAGAATGTGGGGAGCCTGGGTGGCTCAGTCAGTTAAGCGTCCATCTTCCGCTCAGGTCATGATCTTAGGGCTCATAAGTTTGAGCCCTGCATCAGACTCTGTGCTGACAGCTTAGAGCCTGGAGCCTGCTTTGGATTCTGTGTCTCCCTCTCTCTCTGCCCCTCCCCAGCTCATGTTCTTTCCTTCTCTCTCAAAAGTAAATAAACATTAAAAAAATTAAAAAAAATATACATAGAAGAATGTAATGCAACTGTTAGGTACTTAACATTTCTAGAAGCTGGTTGCTTTTTTTTTTTTTTTTTTTTTAGTATGAAAGGATAATCAAGAGCCTAAGACACTCAAGTACAGTACCATTCTGATAAAACTTGAATTCTTTTATCTGAACAAATGACACAGAAGATACAGAATAACAATTGATTAACTTGTGCGAAGGACAACTGAATTGTCAAAGATTTATCTGTCATTCTGAGTGAAAAACATATTCTAAATATATATTACTTATGATGCTTGTCACCAAAGATTTATAAGTTCTTTATAAAATATTGTAGACAAATCCATTAGAACTAAGCAAACATTGTCAAAAGTTTAACATATTTTATTTCTTCTTTTTGGAAGAATAGCAGAAATTATAATAAAACCTAATAAAATTGACTCCCTACAAGCTTTCAACATATTTCTCTTGCTATCTACACTAAGGTCCTGACATTTATCAAGGTACTTCTTGTTAGCCATTTCTTTCTTTTTTCATTAAAAAACAAAATGTGTCAACTTATTAACACATTTGTACTATACACAGAGAAAGCAAATAGCATGGTTAGGTCCTTTAAGAATATCCATTATTTTACTTAGTATTTTATTTTATTATTTTTTTTTAAAATTTTTTAATGTTTTTTATTTATTTCTAGGAGAGAGAGAGAGACAGCGTGAGCAGGGGAGGGTCAGAGAGAGAGGGAGTCACAGACTGAAACAGGCTCCAGGCTCCGAGCTGGCAGTCAGCACAGAGCCCGACGCGGGGCTCGAACCCGCGAACCGCGAGATCATGACCTAAGCGAAAGTCGGACGCTTAACCGACTAAACCACCCAGGCGCCCCTAACTTAGTATTTTAAAAGAATGTGGTGGAGTGTCTCAGACTATCTGGACCATAGGTTCCTCCTGCCTTTCTGCACCTCTGACGTTGCTGTGGGTGTGGAGCGAGTGTATTCTATCATGGAGATAAGTGTTTGCACAGATATTTCATGTGCTGGGTTTTATTAAAACCCCTTTCTCTCCTTTGTGGCACACAGTTGTAGCTGGAATGTGGCTGCAGCCCTGGGCACTACAGTCCCCAGCGTCTTCGTACTTTATAACAATGATGGGAATAGTTTGTTAATGAAAAATGAGTAGAATGGTGCACCACTTATGGTAAAAGATTACTGAAGAAAAGGTGTACTTTCCCCTTCCAACATCTGTATATAAGTGACAGTAAGATTCTGAGGGTGCAGGGGCCACAAGACAGAAAATCTTGCATGTTGGAATAATTATGTGGAAGACAGCCATCCACCAATTAGGAGAATTACTGTAGACTGGCAGGTGAGCAAAAAAAAATATCTCCTGTCTGTGAGTTTTAGTCGTGTTTGGTTTTATTTTTATAGGAATGAGTATACCATGTGCAATGCAAAGTGCCTTTGAGACCTTAAATTGAAGATGTTCTAAAACAGTTCCATGCTCCAGGAGTAGCTAAAACTGGTTGAGAATAAACAAGATGACTAGAGTCTCAAGGCATTGGGACCAAGTGTTTCAATAAAGCCCTTTTGAGGTTGCAAAATAACTATCCAAGAATAGTTATGGAGCTTCTTTTATACTAATCACTTTTATAGATTTCAGGGATGCAGTTAGGATAGACATGTACACAATATAATTTGTGCAACGCACAACTCAGGGGTGTCCCATTTAGGATAGTGCAATGCATTTGCCATGTCACAGTTTCCATAGATGAAGATGATCACTGTGCCCTGGAGTTATCAGTGTTTGGTGAGCCATATACAATACCAAATCAAGGAATCTTCTTGCTTTCATAAAATTTACAATCTAGAGTGAGAAGTAGGAAATAACTACAAACAAATATAAACTATAAATCTCATATTATAGTGTTATGAATAAAAATTAAGAATAGGAATCATCACAATAAAAGACAGCTAATATATATAGGGTTGTCAGAGAAGACCTCACAATTGGGAAAATATTTGAGTGCCTCTTCAATTGAGAAGAGATAGTATAACTTTATAATTGTGGCTAATTGAGAAAAAAATAGCTTAAACAACTTGTTGAGAAACAAGTACAAGTACAAAGCTTTGATAATGGCTGTGCGTTTAGCATACTTCATGAACAGCAAGAAAGCCTGTGTGGACAGAAAGTAGTAAGACGGACAGCATTAGAAAATGAGTTTGAAATGTAACATATGTGTTAGATCATGGAAGACTTTGTGGCCTTTTAAGGGATTTCAAATTTTAGTGGAAACTTATGGCACAAAAATACAATAATTCATATCCAAATAAACAATATTTTAAGAAATTGCTACTACTCATGTTTTCCCAATGTGCCTGAAGGTAATGGCAGAAAATTATTGCCATCCTTGGACTCTAACTTTTGAATCGCCATCTTGAAAAGTGTCTATGGGAGGAGAACTGAACTTGTGTATTTCACACAATTAACTCACTAACCTTTTCTTATCGAAATGAAATTTCCTGTGAGAATGGGAGGGAGTCTACCATCAACTGGTCGCCTTTGTGACTCCATCCAGACAATCTTCATATAACCTTTTGTTTTTGAGTTTTTACATTAGAAACTTTAAATTTCAAAGAAAAAGATCAAATTTGATTTAAAGAATGTCTCACTTTTTTGACTTAGAAGGGTCACAGGCAGAGGTCTTGAACCAGAACCACCATTCATCCAACTGAAAAAAACAATTCTCAAAGAAAAATAAGTCTAAGCTAATGAACTGATATTCATCTAGTTTGCTTGGAAATCCAGACCTAGATATAAGAACATTCAGTAATACTTTAAGATTATGAAAATATCTATAGGTTTTGAGTAGTAAGTGTGGGCTATTGCCTACGGAGGAATGAAATGCATAGGCTTTAGAGATGGCAAATTGGTTTCATGCACTGAGTCATGTAGACAATAGATACACAATATATTTCTGGGTACCCCTGAGGTTCTTTATGTTTCTTAGGATTGTCCATCTTGCCAAAAGCACAGATCAAGTTTTGTGCTGTTTGGTAGACGTAAATTTGAGTAGGACAGTTCATCAGTGTCAGCTGTTTCCCAAAGGCCATGAACAAATCTTACCAGATACATGACTACTGAACTTCAATACAAAAAATGTGAAAATAGTTTTATGGGTTGGCATCGGTCAGAATGATGATGTGCAGGGGCCTGGATAAAATGGATTATGGCTGGAAGCTGCTTGTTAGATGTCAAGTATCCATTGAAATGCTACTAAAGACCAAGCTCAGTTTTAGGCACTAGAGATTTAAAATAATTCACATCTGGGCACCTGTTTGGCTCAGTCGGTTAAGCGTCTGACTTTGACTAAGATCATGATCTCCCAGTTGGGGAGTTCAAGCCCTGCATGGGGCTCTGTGCTAACAGCTCAGAGTCTGGAGCCTGCTTCAGATTCTTTGTCTCCCTCTCTCTCTGTCCCCCCACTTCTGCTCTGTCTCTCTCTCAAAAATAAATACACATTAAAAAAATACCACACATTTTTCTAAATATGATACCTGAATTATTGCTGGCTTTCATATAGCTGTTACCTCTATATAACAGAGACATAGAAAAAAACACATCTAATTAATTTAAATTTCTTAAAATCCTGATTTTGTTATAAGTAATTTATAAGTAATTAAACTCTTAAGGAGTGGGGTATGCATTGACTTGCTTTTAAAGAATGCCATATGAAAATTGATTAAAAAAAAAAGTAGTGGAGAAACCTAAAAACACGACCTCAGCCAGATGATCAAAGTTAATATTAGAGTGATAAGTCATGTCCAGTGTATGCAGCCTTCACATATGATGAGACTAGTGTTTCTGTTTTGTAAGCACAGTATGCCCATTTGTGATTCATGGCATTTATCACTGTTCTATTCTTTATCTATCATACTCCTCCTTTGGTCTCATATGCCTTTTTCCCCCTTCTACATTTAAAAAAATTTTCCAAGTGTGCCGTTATTTACAAAACTATTATTTATTAATAAGGATATTCCTTTTCAAGGGCTAAGAATCTGTATGTTTTCTGCTTTAAATTTATTTAGAAACTTCCATAAATGTAATAGGTTTTTGTTTTGTTTTGTTTTGTTTTTTTGTTTTTTTTTTTCAGAATGAATGAGAGACACAGAATCTGAAACAGGCTCCAGGATCTGAGCCAGCTATCAGCACAGAGCCCAGACACGGGGCTCGAAACCACAAACTGTGAGATCATGACCTGTGTTGAAGTTGGACGCTTAACTTACGGAATCACCCCGGCACCCCACAAAAATGTAATAGTTTTAATACAGTCTTTGTTTTATTTTTTCACTAATGATTCTAAATGATCTATGAAATTTAGGGCCGCCTGGGTGGCTTAGTCGGTTAAGCATCTGACTTTCGTTTAGGTCATGATCTCGCGGTTCGTGGGTTCGAGCCCCGCGTCGGGCTCTGTGCTGACTGCCAGCTCAGAGCCTGGAGCCTGTTTCAGTCTGTGATTCCCTCTCTCTCTGACCCTCCCCTGCTCATGCTGTCTCTCTCTCTCTCCTAGAAATAAATAAAACACTAAAAAAATTAAAAAAAATAAATGATCTATGAAATTTGATTTAATATTACATAATTTTAAACATTTTTGGAAAATAATCTTCAAATATTTCTAGTACTAACAAAATGCACTTGTTAATATCCATGGATAATATTTTATTATTTTACATATTAATAAATAGACTAACGTTGCATCATTTTTGTATTACTGAATTGTGATAGACTATATATGAAATGCTATTTATCTTTACGTCCTAAAATTTACTTAGGATACTTGTGTCAGAATTAAATAAATAATGACTTTATATTTCTTTATTGTATTGTTTTTATTTTATTTTTCTTCAAACATTATGTTATTTTCACAAAAACCAGCTATGTAGTTTTCCATTTAGAAATAGACTGTATGCAGATTCATTTATATGGAAATTATCTGATCCCTGAAAGTTTGAATAAACATATTTTTAAATACTAGTTAGTATATAATCTATTTTGGAGCATTTTCAAAACACTTTTTTTACTGTTTTCTGTTTCATATTTTTTTCAGTATTTTATATTTCTGAAAGGTACCTCATGTTATTAACATTTTTAAAATTTGTTAGGATACAAATGTGCATAATGTCATAGTTTATCATCTATGAGACATATTTATGTAAATGAAGAAATATATATATACTTTTTCTCATCTGAAGATTTATACATGTAATTATATAATTTGATATAATATAGATATATAATTTATATATTATATATTTATATGTACACATTATATACAATTGAATTATATACTTTATAATACAATATATTATAATTATGTATTACATAGGTATAATAATTATTTTATCTTGTATAGTTTTATGTGTTTGAGCTTCATTTTAGTTTTTGTTGTTTTTTTAAGTTTATTTATTTATTTTGAGAGGGAGACACAGAGAGAGTACAAGCAGGGGTTTGATAGAGAGAAGGAGCAACAGAATCCCAAGCAACCTCCACACCATTAGTACAGAACCCGTTGCGGGGCCCAAACTCACAAACCCTGAGAGCATGACCTGATTCCAGATCAGGAGTCAGACCCTTAACTGCTGTGCCACCCAGTGGCCCATCATCTTAGTTTTAATTAAATTTGAGTTTTAAAGGTACTTGAGTTTAATTATGACTCCAAATGTCTCCACTTTATACTTCATTAATTTCTGGGTTTAGTACTATTTTTCCATCACTTCAAGATTTCCAGATGTTGATTTAAAAAAAAAATTCTCAGGGCACCTGGATGGCTTAGTCGGTTAAGCACCCAAATTTTGATCTTGACTCAGGTCATGATCTCATGATTTATTGGATGGAGCCCCACCTTGGGCTCTGCTGACAGCACATAGCCTGCTAGGGATTTTCTCTCTCTCTCTCTCTCTCTCTCTCTCCTCTCTCTAAATCACTATGTTGTACAACTGACACCAAGGTAACATTATATGTCAACTATAGTTCAATAAAAATAAATAAATAATGAAGGTAAAATAGGACTATATATAAAACATTATTTTATAAAGATACACATCTGTATATTTGTCTCTTAGGAATTTAGATTTTGTTTTTGATAGGTTATCAAAAGTGAAATTGCTGAGCTGAAGGGGATAAAAATTTGTATGATACACACTGAAAATCATTTATTCTTTTTGATAATATTGTACTAATTTGTCTTTCCCATGGTAATGTATGCACATGCTTTTTATCAACATTCTCAACATTTTGGGGAAAATTGCTTATTTAAAACATGATGTATTTTTATTTCCAATTTTTTGAATAAATGATAAACATAATGGTGATAGCTAAAATTACAAATTTGGCTAAAATATTGATAATATGAAAAACGTGGGAGATACTAATGTATTGTAGGTAAAGCCCATACACATGTGTGTACCAACACAATCACACAAGGACCAACATAGCGTTAAATAAGACTCAGATCTTTCCTCTCTGTTACATAGACTAAACAACTATTAGGGATTAACTTGATTAGCTCAAAACTTAGAAGAGATATATCTGATTATGTAGTCACAACTCAGTTGTAATGTGTGACAAAATGAAAAAATTAAAACTTAAAAATCATAATCACATTTCTCCATTCACTGAAAGATTCTGCTAGGACTTCTAATCAGAGAAATAAAATCTTCTTTGGTGGCATAGCTCTGGAAATACACTGAGAGAATCATATAATCTGAGTAGTTATTTTTGGAAATTTTCAAAACACAAAGAAACATTTAATGATTGTCATGGACATAGCAGTACACTGTTCGGTCAAAAGCACCATAAAATTGTTATCAAGCCTTATAATTCAACTCAAATTTTATTTTGATTTAAAATCTTAATATCTCAAGAAGATAGATACATCAAAGACACAAAGAGCTGCTAAGCTATATACTACATATTTGAGATGTCTTTTACATTAGCCGATTAATAAGAAAAATTTTAAATAAAAGAAAAAAATGTTAAATTTTCTACAGTAATTCAGAATTGTTTTTATACAATAAAATAACTAGTGTTTTTTTTTAGCAAGGAAAGAAAATGCTTAGTGCTTAAACAATAGAACTTGTATTAATAGTACAACGGGAAAATCTACTCCTAATCAGTTTATTAAGAAAAATGTGAATTATTAATAACCTGTGTTATAATTTTGAATTTCTTGTCAAATACTTCATATAAATTAAATTGAAATGATGGCACTTTTAGTATATGCCTTCCTTTCCTTGTTAGTTTTTTTAAAAAGTTAAAAAGTAATTATCTGCATGTAGCTTTTTCTCTTCAAATTAAAGTAGCATCCTATGAAAAATCGCCTTCTTTTGTTTTTTGTAAATGTTTATTTATTTTTGAGAGAGACAGAGACAGATTGTGAGCAGGGGAAAGGCAAAGAGAGAGGGAGACACAGAATCTGAAACAGGCCCCTGGCTCCGAGCTGTCAGCATAGGCCTAACTCACAAACTGTGATATCAAGACCTGAGCTGAAGTCAGAAACTTAACCGATGGAGGCACAAAGGCATCCCAAAAATCACCTTCTAATAACATCATCTTATGTAGCCAATTTCATTAGGTTTCACTCACTTTTGCTTACACATTTTATAAATATTATAGAAAACAGACTTTAAGGTGACATCTAATATTTGTCATCATAAATAAATAGTTGTAAAGTTTGTATTATCTGGCATTTTGTAAATAATGACATTTTTCAGAATTTTGGCATTTTTCAAACATACATAAAAGTTAACAGAACTTTATTCTAAACACTTATTTGCTATCAGACTAGATTCAACTACTGATATTTTGCTATGTTTACATTATATCTATCCATTCCTCGATCCATACATTAATCCATAGAATGTCTTATACATTTCTGAGAAATTGACAGAAAACAGTATAATTTCCCCTAAATAATTTAAGCATATATCATTAACTGAAGATTAATATTTGTTGACAATTTTAACCTAAATTTAAATACTATGAAATCCAAAATTTTCTGGCAAAATTTTACATCTTGCCAGCGATTTCAGTTGCTCAAAACTTTGCCAATTTTATTTGGAGTTGTAGCACTTGAAAATTTTAGTCATGTGTTTGTAGTGGTATCTCATTAGAGTTTTAATTTTCATTTTTCTTATGACTAATAAAGTTCATTTTTTTAATGTGCTTAACGACTGTTGTCTGTCTTCTTTTGTGATATGTGTGTTCAAGGCGTTTGCCTATTTTATAATATAGATATATATGCATTTATAAAATATGTAAAAGACCAAGTTATAATTTTCTTTAATGGATTTTGCTGTTTAAGACCTAAAATCTTTTGCTATCCCCAAGTCATGGAAATATTCATCTATATTAAAATTGATATAGTTTAGGGGAGGTTGGGTTGGTCAGTCCAGTAGGAGTCCAACTTTGGCTCAGGTGGCTCATGTAATAGTTTCACAGTTCATGGTTTCAAGCCCCATGTCGGGCTCTGTGCTGACAGCTCAGAGATTCGAGCCTGTGAGGATTCTGTATCTTCCTCTCTCTCTACCCTTTCCCTGCCCATGTTATGTCTCTGTCTCAAAAATAAAATAAAGATTAAAATATTTTTAAAAAATCTAGATAGTTTAAATGAGGTTTATGATCCATTTAAAATTAATTGTTTGTGTATGATATGATCTAGGGCTAAGATTTTTTCCCCCATATTGATATCCATTTAAGCCAGCACCATTTATGGAAAAAACAACCCTTTCCTCATTGGATTGTTGTGGCATATTTGTCAGAAATAAATTTACTGTATGCTGTATATATCATCTATCTTCCTTCTTGCTTTCCTTTTTCTAATTTTTATTTTTTTTTAGTAGAATATCTTTTTCAAAATTTGGTATTGAGTGTGCACTGGAGTCAGGCAAAGAGTTGGAAAGTGTTTCTTATTTCCTGAGACAGGTTTTGTAAGAACTTCATCACTTTGTTATTTATTTCTTGAGTATTACATAGAATTCACCAGTGAAACCACTCTGGGCTGGAGTTTTATTTGATGGAAAGTTTTAAATATCATTTGAATGTTTTTATAGTCGGTATCATGCTATATTTTCTATTTCATTCTGTGTCATTTTTACTAAATTATATTTGTTAATGGGTATATCATATAAGTTGTCGAATTTGTTGGAATAAAGTGGTTCATAATAGAAATTGATTATCTTAATATCTATATGACCCATTAAATACATTTTTTACATGTACATTTTTTGAATTCCTAATATCAAAATTCCATACTATTTTTTTTCTGGTCCTTCTACCAGTCTAAAGGTTTTATTTGTTTTTGTTGTTGTTGTGTGTTTATTTTTCATCATTGTTTTTATCTTTTCAGAGTCCAAACTTCACTTTACGAATTTTCTCTGTGGTTTCTTTCTTTCTTTCTTCCAAGTTTTAGTTTAACTCCACAATCTGCATACGTTTTGTCACTCTAAAGTGACATAAGGTTGATCAATTTTTTAATTTTCTCAAGAATTTATAGTTGTACTAAATGTGAGATTTGTATCCAGTAGACATTTACTCAACCATGCTAGAATTGAGAGCCAAATACTGACATTTTGAAATATGTATATTCAAATATATATATATACATATATATATTCTGTGTATATATAAGATGCCTATATATACAAGATATCTATGATATATTTAAAAGCATGAAGTGGATTTTATATGCCATAACAATTTGTTTCCATCATCATCCATGAAAACATACACAAGAAAATTATATTTCAGTTTCTGTCCTTCAAAGCATAATTATTTTAGTGTACATTTTTGGAGTACAATTGATAAACTGATTACAATAAATGAATTTCATATTTAACAATCAAAGGAAATATTTTTGAATACATTAAATAATCAGAGAAATGAGTGTATTATATTTATTTATTTATTTCATATATGTGAATGAATAATATTATGATAATGAGAAAAGGTTAGTTATCAGTTATATTCACTAATTTGTGGATACAAACTCTAGGAAATCTTGTTCACATAATGAAGTAGATTGGAATTAAAGTGTCTTGTTATGGTGTTTATCACTTGATCCTCTAAAATCTTTCTGTTATATGCCAAAAATCATGTCAAATATAAAATATTTTAGTGGTCTTGTTAAAATTTTGTTGAAACCCAAATTGTGAATTTTCTGTTTTAGACTATTTCATTATTGGGGCACCTGGGTGGCTCAGTTGGTTAAGTATCCAGCTTCGGATCAGGTCATGATCTAATGGTTCATGGGTTTGAGTCCGGTGTCAGGTTCTATCCTGACAGCTAAGAGCCTGGAGCCTGCTTCAGATTCTGTGTCTCCCTTTCTCTCTGCCCTTTTTCCACCAGTGTGCTCTCTCTCTTTCTCTTTCTTTCTCAAAAATAAATAAATAAATGTTAAAAAATTTAAATATTTCATTATCAAGGCATTGATACTTTCTCATGTTTCGACAGCATATGTAAGAAAAGATGTAGTAAAACTTTATCTTATGGTTGATTACTAGACAAGTAATCCTTTAAATTAGAGGCATTTGTTTAAACAAAAAGATGCTATGGAAATAAAAATATTATTTTAAATACTCTATTGTCAATATAGATGGTTTTGGTAAAATGTCTTTATCTTATTGTATACTTTCAATATAATTTATTTAAAATATTGTGGTTGCATTTAGCTCATTCAATTCATTGATATTTCTGTATAAATTACACTTGTAAACAGAGCAAACACGCAAAAAATTCTACCTTACTTTTCATTAGAAAATATTGAGTTCATTATTTTTAAAAAAATGTTAGGGACACCTGGGTGGCTCAGTCGGTTCAGTGTCCGACTTAGGCTCAGGTCATGATCTCACAGTTCGTGTGTTTGAACCCCGTGTCGGGCTCTGCGCTGACAGCTCAGAGCGTGGAGCCTGTTTCAGATTCTGTGTCTCCCTCTCTCTCTGACCTTCCCCTGCTCACGCTGCCTCTCTCTCTGTCAGAAATAAATAAATTATATTAAAAACAAATGAAAATTTTTAAAATATTTATTTATTTTTGAGAGAGAGAGAGAGAGAGACAGAGCACAAGTGGGGGAGGGGCAGAGAGAGAGGGAGGGAGACACAGAATCTGAAGCAGCTCCAGGTTCCAAGCTGTCAGCACAGAGCCCAATGTGGGGCTCAAACCCAGGAACCAAGAGATCCTGACCTGAGCCAAAGTTGGAGGCTTAACGGACTGAGCCACGCAAGTGCCCCTTGATTTCATTATTAATTTAAACAAATAATTTAATATTCATCTTTATGACACACATTTTATCTCTGAATTCTGATTCTAAGAATACAAGATCATGAATTTGACATCTAGATAATAATTCTTCTTTATGGACCAATATGTATTTTAAGATGAGGTTTTGACTTTAGAAATAGAAAAGATGTAAAGCTCTTCAGATTTTACATGTTTTTTGATTAAAGTAGTCTTTGTTCACATTCCTATTGTACTTTTAAATTACTCGTTTGGGGCATTAAGACAACTGGGCAACACATCACAATAATTTTAATTTAATTGAGAGATATAGATCTTTCTTCTACAGAGTGGGGTATGAAGGTAGTGAAATGTGAGGTGGGAAAAAAAGGTTTTGCATTATTCCTCAACTACATCCATATTCTCATTCATGTGCATTTTAAGTGGAGCATAATTTGGAAACGATAATCTAAAAATTCATTGCCTTAAACAATCCATGCCCTGTGCTCCTTGAAAAGTTTTGTACTTCGTGTCACATACTCTAAATGAAAGACACATCTAATCTTATGAAAATGGCATAGCTCAAGGAGGATCTCAGCTTGTATAAATATGGAGGTAATAAAAGGGCAATCAATGAGAAAGGAATAGGGCTAAATTATAACTAAGGAGAGTTTTTGCACATGTTGTAAAAGTGCATATATATACAATAACTAATAATATATTTTTAATTTTTTGATGTTTATTCTTTTTTTGAGGGTGGGCAGGAAGGGGAGAGAAAGGGAGACACAGAATCTGAAGCAGGCTCCAGACTCTGACTGTCAGCACAGAGCCTGACGCTGGGCTCAAACTCATGAACCACAAGATCATGACCTGAGCCAAAGTTGGATGCTCAACTGACAGCCACCCAGGCACCCTGCTAATGATGCTTAATAGTTTTATCTATGTTTATCCTTCACTTAGAAGGCTTTTTTTTTTTTAAAATAAAGTTACTGTATGATTTTTGTCCATTTTTCTATTCATTTATCTATATCTTATTGATTTATAGGAATGCTATATATATATTCTGAAAAGAAGGCTTTTGAGAGCTCTGTATGTTGGAAATATCTTGCATCACAGTTGGAAGCTTCTTTTTTTCATCTCTGAAGAGAGGAAAAACTCCTCTATAATCTTTTCCATCCATGTCAAGCCAGAGTAGATAGTTTAATTTTTATCTTTATACCCAGTAAGTTAAAGTCTTTGAGAAAAGGGACATAAATAAGGTAAGTGAATCTTTTGTATATAGTTTTCATATCATTACTTTCTACTCTCTTATTTAATTCTCTAGGTCTATTGAACAAGAATTCATTTCTTCTATAGCTAAAATTTGTAAAACTTCTGTCAGGCATTTAGCCATTAAGAGAGGGACACTGGATATATTCTAACAGCTTGTCTTTATATTAATGAAAGTATTCTCAAATATAACAGAAACTTGCAAATCATTTTGCCATTATTGAGTAGTGTTCTTTTTCTATAACAGATAAACTGCATTTAAGTTTTCAGGCATGTTTTGAAATAGATTTTGCAATTCAAACTTCCCATCACACACAAAAAGGAATATTCAAAATTAACCTGAATTTGTTGGAAAGAGGTCAATGAGTCATAGCAAATGTATACATTTTCACACATAAATACTCTCTGCATGGCCACTTAAACAATTCTTTCTTCCCCCAAATAGTTACATAATCATCACTGAAGTTTAAATACTTTAAAAAGTGAAATTTGCTGGTTATTATTGAATAAATGTGCACTATAACTTCAGAACCAAAACTTTCTATCTAGCTAATCACAGTATTTACCAGTGCCAATGAAACTAAAATATTACATTATTATTATAATGAAGTTGAGAATTATCCTTAAGAAAAGGTACATCCTCAAAATAAAGGAGAAAACATATAAATCTAGCACTAGCTTAAATTGAATAGATTCTTACGGTGACAATGTGAAAATCCCTTTCCAATTAAAATTTCAATTTTAGGGGCACTTGAAGGGCTCAGTCAGTTGAGCATCCGACTTCAGCTCAAGTCACGATCTCATAGCTCGTGAGTTCAAGCTCCACGTTGGACTCTGTGCTGACAGCTCAGAGCCTGGAGCCTGCTTCAGATTCCATGTCTCCCTCTCTCTCCCTGCCCCTTTCCCATTTGCTCTGTCTCTCTCTCAAAAAAACAAAACATTAAAATTTTTTAAATAAAAATATCAATTTAAATTTGTTTTAGTTAGATCTGTCCTTATAAAATTGTAGATTATTATCACTTCTAACAGTTTACAATCCAGCCTGTCAGATGAACCAATATGAATAGTAGAACTCACTTGAAATCATATGCCAGAACATGCTTATAGTGATATCATACAATGTTAAAAAAGAAATGTACTCTTTACTTGGGATTGTATGAATTTGGTTTGATAGAACTTATAAAGAAAAATCTGGCTAGAACAATTTATAGTCACAGACTTGATGCAGTTCCACTTTTTCTAAATATCTGTTTTCTGTGTGTATGTGTGTGTGTGTGTATGTGAGAGAGAGAGAGAGAGCATGTGCATGCTAAAAAGTAATGGCATATAATCTTTAATCAGTATCAGTAATCATCAGCCAAGAATAAAATATAATTGGAAAGGAATTTTATTTATTTATTTGTTATTTATTTATACATGTTTATTTGTTTATTTTGAGAGAGAGAAAGCAAGCACGAGTTGGAGAGGGACAGAGAGAGAGAGGGAGAGAGAGAATCCCAAGCAGGTTCCAAACTGTCAATGCAGAGCCCTTGAGAGGCTGAACTCATGAACCATGAGATCATGACCTGAGTCAAAATCAAGAGTCCGATGCTTAAGCAACTGAGCTGCTCAGATGTTTCAAAAAAGAATTTTAAATGTGCTTGATTTTCTTTTCTTTCTAAGAGCTAAAATAAACCACATGGATGAGGTTTGACAGATCATTTTAGTGAGCATATGTCAGAAGGCAAGATTGATTTATATGTTAAACGTATGAATGAATGAGGGAAGTTCCACCTATCAGCTAGACACTTGGGCTTTAGAGTCTGGATAAGTTCTGATATTCAGTTCAGTTCTGTTGATTTGTATGGACATTGCCACTATATCTTCTGGTAGGTTTTGACTTAAAATTATGTTTATTATCTATCTCTATGAGCCTCAATTTTCTATTACACCATAGCTCTCATTAATACTAAGGTATCTGGAATGTTAATATGTTCTGAGTTTAGTCAATGGAAAAAAAGTAAGCTTTGTATTATCCTTTAAGATAGCATTATGTGAAAAAATGAAGATGGTTTATATTTATATTTTAGTAAACACTTAAAACAAAAGTTCAAAAAGTCAGTGTAGGATAACTGTATGGAATATAGAGTAGGACAGAATCTTTGAGGTCAAATAACTCAATCTTTTTACTTTTATCTTTTTTTGGTAAATAAAACAACCTAAATAATACATGTCTTAACTATTCAATTCTTCTCACTTTCATTATTTTAATCTTTGCTGCTAGAATTAATGTCCAGTTTGTTTTAATCTTATACTTTCTTTTAAGACATAATACCTTACTTGGACTTTAACAAATGGCACATTATGTATGAATTTTGACTCAAATCATAATGAGCTTTTTAAATATCACAAGACTGTTATTTCTTCATAAAACAAAGCAGTTGTTTAGTATCTACAAGACATTTTCCACTTTGAGCATTTACTAGTCATAGTTAACGTGAGTTTATTGTCATTATTCTGAGGAAAAAAATCGTATTTGTAAGGTGGCTTATTAAAAACTGGAACTGACAGATCACCCCAACTGTCTATAAATAAATTCTATGTGTTGTGTGCTAATATCACATTCCTCTGTTGTATGTGGGATACCAGCAGAGTTGAGGATCTCATAGTGGTTTATCACTAACAGGAATCTTCAGAAATTGTATTTATTTGATGATGCTGATCCACATTCAAACTGACCTCCCAAACAAGAGAACAAAAGACTTTTAACCCCTACATCACACCTCTCAAATCCAGGCTTTTTTCCACATTATATTAACTCATGCCAAAGGGTGGGGTCTGTAAAGGGACATAATTACCAGAAGAAAAGAGCAAAGGAGTATCCCATGGTGGCCATTGTCCTGACATCAGAGATGTTTTCCAGAAAGGGCTTTTTTCTTTACTTTTATTTCCCAGCTCTTGACATTTTGTCGTATTCTTTGAGAAGGCACTGCTTTGTTAGTGCCTGGATCTCTGTCCAACAAGATTCTGAAGAAAGATCTGACATCACATCAGGGAAGAGAGTTAGAATGTTTAAGATATTTGTTACTGAATGAATTGCAAGTTTTCACTGGGTGTCATCATTCAACAGATAAGAAAACTCCACTCATAGTATAATAGTGTGCATCAATGAATTTGACCGATAAAACAAGAGCTGGCACATATCCCAATTCCAATTTCAGCAACCCACAAGTCACATGTACCAGTCACTGCCCTCTACCCACCCTCACCCCCACTCTCCAACCTGTCCTCAATATATTCTCTGTATAGTGTTAACTCGCCTCACATCAAATTCTCAATAGGAGGATGTATACTCATTGAGTACCTACTATGAATTAGGTACTATACATTAGAGGTACATTGAATAGAAACAGAAAAATAAATCCTAGCCCATATGGAACATTCTAATAGGTGGAATACAGATAATCTAAAACAAAATCAATAAAGCATATAGTCTATTAGAAGGTGATAATTGCTATGAAGGAAATTTAATTAGGAAAGGGTAAATGTTAGTGTTGGTGAGGAAAAGTCATTTGCAATTGTAAACATAGAGCTCTGGGTAGAAAGTGGAATTTGAACACAGACCTAAAGGAGGTGAAGGAGAAGTGATGGAAAATTGGAAAGGAGTGGGGCAGCTGGGTGGCTCCATTGGTTGAGCATCTGACTTCAGCTCAGGTCACCATATCATGGTTCATGGGTTTGAGCCCTGCATCAGGCTCTCTGCTGTCAACACAACATGCTTCATGTTCTCTGTTTCCCTCTCTCTGCCCCTCCTTTTGTCCGTCTCTCACTGAAAAGTAAATAAACATTAAAACAAAAAGTAATTGAAAAGGAAAGCAGTCTAAGCCAGGGATTGACAAATCAAGTCCTCTAGAGGATAAAGAGCATACCCCAACCTTTTAAGCCCCCAGCCTATTTTGTGAATCAATTTTTATCAGAATACAGTTACATCTATTGTTACATATTGCCCCTGGCTGCTTTTAGGGACAGCATTGCTACACAAACCATATAACCCACAAAACCAGAAACAAAACTACAGTGTGGTATTTTACAAGAAAGTTTGTGGAACTTTGCCTTAGAAAAAGGAAGAATTGAAGAGGAAGCCAGGGGCAGGAGGAATAAGCTTGGTCTGTTCCTACTGCATGAAAAAGGCAAGTTTGGGTTGGAACAGAACAGATAAAGCAAGAGATATAGACAATGAAGTCTAAAAAAGATAATAGTACTGATTAGTATTAAAACCAATATTGATACCCAGAAAAATCACTTATCTTCTAGTCTATTCCATTGTGTACTTTAAAAATACTTGTCATTTATGTTCCAATCTGCATCCAGACATTCATTGAAAAGAATGGTTATTACATAACTACTAGGTAATCCAATAGGTATTACTCAATGTTCTTGGATGATATCATCTGCAAATGACTCAACCACAATTTAGGTTAGTTTTTAATCTCCTCTTTACATATCAGGTGGCTGAAGATGAGGCAATTTAATAATTTTATGAGAGTAAGAGGTAAAGTAGAATTAAAGCCTAAGTATTAGTGACTTTTTTTTTTTACAAGTGCTGGCAAATTATTTGAATGCATTCAATAAAAATGTATATACACACATCTGATATATTTTGGTCTATGAAGCAGGTCTCATTGCTGTATCATTAACCTTAAACATAATATTTAAATGAAACACCATCTTAATTTCATGGCAACTTAATTCACAAAGCATCTACCTATCTACCATGACATTTGATTCACAAAAATATGATTTTTTGGTTATTGATCATGATTTTCCATTTGAAATGTATTCTGAAATTTTTTAAACAGACAGTTTACATATTTTACTTTGAAATTCCCTCCCCCTACCTTTCACCCAGTACCATGTCTTAGGAAGGTGACTGTTTCTTATTCTACAACTAATTTAAAAAGCAAATAATAAACCTTTTCCATGCTAACCACATAATTTTTATTTTGGCATATTGAAATTATCAATTGTACATTTGTGTTGAAGATAGTCCTGCATAATCTCTAGAAGGTCTTACCTGTAAAGTAATCTTTTTTCACTTTATCTACGTTGGCAATAATGATAGAGACTGGCTACCAAAATTTAAATCATATGACTGTCGACTAAGACTTTGTCAGACTGGGATCACAGTCTGAGGTGGTCTCTGCCCAATTCTGCTCCCTCCCTATTTTATTTTTGTAAGGGTAACTTCCAATGAACCTGTTGCACATTTGTCGGAGGCCAGTCTTGGCAGGTCCAGGGGTCCCTGAAGGATGGACGGTGTTGGCGAGGAAGCGAGTGAGAGAGCTCCGAGATCCTTTCTGGTCACCAGGCAGGCATCTCTGTCCTGTCGGTTTTGGTGTCTTTATTTATAGGTCAAATGTTAACATGGCAGCAGAAAATGGAATTTTTACAATGGATAGTTCTCTGTGATAAGATGTTTTTGGAAGCGTACAGAAACAGGTTTTACAGAAGTCTTCTTGCAGAACTGCCCCAATTATAGTGAGGTTGAGTAACTAACAGGGTGTTGACATTTTAATAACATTAAGATTAAGTCATAGGTTTGTAGCTACTCTTATCCATCCTCATCACAGCTGCCAGGGTAAGGGAAGGTGTTTGTGGAATGTAGGCCTTAGGAAAGGGGCTGCTATACATCACCAGTTAGCAAAAGGTATATGTAGTAACTTATCTTCTGCCCTTATCTGTTCCTTCTCTCTAAGTTAGGCTCTTTGTCTCTGGGCAAGACTTGATTTTCCAGTTATATGCTTTATGGCACCGGAGAGCCAGACATACCTTTAAAGAGTTTAGCTCATTTCCAATACATAGAATAGCCTCTTCGAGTGCATTTAGCTTTGTGTCTAGTTTTAAGATTTCTTGAATGGCTAGGGCATGAGAGACATTTTTGGTTAGTTGATTTACATGTTGAGCTATATGAACATCTAAGTCTAACGCAACAGTAGAAACAGAATGGTACATGTAAAGATCAATCTTTTATGAGTAAGGGTCATTAGCCTGTTCATAGCTCAAGGGAAAGTATGGAGGGAAACGGGACCTTCTGGAGACCGATGTCTGTTCCCATAATCAAAAGAAATTCCCACAATAAGTTCCTTCACAAGGTGCAATCGTCATACCAGGGCCAGAATAAGGGGACAAGTCACTCCTGATATTGATCAACAAGGTAACTTATGGGTCAGTGTTCAAGCAGAAATAATTGAGTGGGGGTGGATATCGGTCGTCATCTGATTGGCAAGAGACCATGCAAACTTGCTTTAACCTCACAGGAGTTTTGTCGACTAGTGGGCTCAGAATGGCTCCCAACACACATTGGGAAAAAAAATAATATGACTATCAACATGGTGACCTCTTAAACTGAATGTGTGTGTGTGTGTGTGTGTGTGTGTGTGATCACATAAATAATGAAGCAACAAATACAATAACGATACTGACTTGCGATGTTCATTACCAAAAAAGTGAATTAAACTCACTTTAGTTTCTTATTTTCTTAAATATAAAAAAGGAAATACAATGAAATTTAAAACCATGACTCAACCAAACATTTATGGAAGTCCCATATGAGTATACACATACATAATCATATGTATATCTTAAGATATTTAAACCACACTTTGAAAATATGTTTCATATTAAGTATTAGATATTTAAAAATTTGAAAACATTTTTGATACTAAAAATAAATGGTAATAAATAATCTGAGAAGAGTTTTCTATGTACAATGTAAACTGAATTGGTTTTTGTTTTAGAGTTTCCTATGATTTTGTTCATATTGCCTTAAATAGGCTGGGAAGAGAGGATATGTTCTAATCAACTTTCTGACTTTGTAAACTCTAAGCTGAAAACTTAGATTTAATATTCCCGCAACCTCCAAACCTGAGCTCCACTGACATTTTTCAAGCCTGTCTCAGGTTTCTGGGTAAGAAGACATAAACTTACATACCTAATTATTTTTTCTTCCTCTTATGTCTCTGTCCATCTCATGTAAACACACATAGCCATATGCATACAAACACACACACACACACACACACACACACACGGGCACCTGGGTGGCTCAGTCCGTTAAGCATCCGACTTCGGCTCAGGTTATGATCTCACCGTACGTTGGTTCCAGCCCCACTTCAGGCTCTGTGCTGACAGCTAGCTCAGAGCCTGGAGCCTGTGTCAGATTCTGTGTCTCCCTCTCTCTCTGACCCTCCCCTGCTCGCGCTGTCTCTATCTCTCTCAGAAATAAATAAAACATTTAAACACACACACAAATAGCAAACACAAGCATACACAAATAGCAATCTTAGGATTGATAATAACTGTATCCATCTTTTTAATTTCTTTTCATTCCTTGACTTTACATTTAATACAGGACTTACTGGATACATAAGAGCAGAATCTAGGGCACCTGCGTGGCTCATTGGGTTAAGTGTCCAAATCTTTTCAGCTGGGGTCACTATCTCATGGTCCCGAGTTGGAGCCTGGCATTGGCTCTTCACTGACAGTGCAGAGTCTTCTTGGGATATTCTCTCTCTCCCTCTATCTGACCCTCCACTAGCTCTCTCTCTCAAAATAAATACGTAAACATTTTTTAAAAAGAGCAGAATCTAATCTGCACAATGTTATAGAGATCTGTAATGGTGTAGAATTTTCTGGTTCCAGTTTTGCCATTCAATTCAAGTGTCTAATATGAACATAGACCTAGTACTAGGTATTGTGTTTTATGTAACATAATTCAAGAGAATGATAAAATATGTCATGTGAATAAAAATATTCCTGGTCATATAAATTCAAAACACATAGAGGTTAATACACTTAGACAGAGGTTTGTAATTGGAAGACTTCTCAGAAAAACCATCTCATAAAACATAGTGATATGCTATATACATCTATGCAAGCTTTATTTATCTGCAGAAAATCTCTGGAAGCTGGTATTCAGTACTGGAACACACCTTGGGAAAAAGACAATTATACCACCTATAAAAGTAAAGCTTACAGGCTGGTTGACTTACTTTCTTACCATTTCATGATAATCCAGTAACTTAATCACATCCCATGAAGATTTACAAGTATTATTCAACTGTCCATTTATTTTAAGATCTTCTACAATATTTCTAAATATTTTCCTGTGAAATTAAACTATGGTAATCAAAAAGAATAAAATAATAATTTTAAATCACTTTAATAAAAATTAAGCAAAATCCCTTGAAATTGGTTACATAATACTTTGTATCTTATGACATTTTATAATTTAAAAACCACTACCACACATATTCTTTTTACATCTTGAGAGACCTCTTCATTCTGTACATGAAGAAACTAAAGCTCAGAGAGGAAAATTACTTTACTTTGACATTTTACAGACATCTGTTAGCATTTATCAGTTAAAGACTTACTCCTTTTCTTTTCCTCTATTTCTTTAAAGGTATAGAGACTGTGTCAGAATTTCTTCTACAATAAATGAGAAAAAAATCAAGCCAAATTATTTTAATAAAAAGGAGGTGTAGTGACCTTAAGTAACTGAGATCACAAGTAGGTATGACTTTAGGCACTGATACTCCAAAAAAGAATGCATAACGACATATTAGGTTCTCGGGAGAAACAGAGCCAATAGAATATGTGAAGACTCAGGGAAATGTTGAAATTCAAGTCCAAATGATCTAGCATATTCCTTCTTGCTCAGTCCTTGTTCTATTAAGGCCTTCAACTTATTATTCATATTATGAATGTTCATAATCTGATTTCAGTGTTAATATCCAAAAAATATTTTCATGGAAAAATTTAGA
This sequence comes from Hyaena hyaena, assembly GCF_003009895.1. NCBI lineage: Eukaryota > Metazoa > Chordata > Mammalia > Carnivora > Hyaenidae > Hyaena > Hyaena hyaena. The sequence goes on from NW_024081693.1 coordinate 127,687, forward strand.
AAAAGTGTTTAACTAATATCTGGGCACCATGCCCCAGCCAAGTTGATGCATAAAATTGGCCAGCATAAACAATGATCTTTTTTCTTTATTCTTTGCCTCTCTTCTCTTTCTGTTTCTACTTCTCTATCTTTATCTCTCTATTTCTCTTTTTCCCATTGGTTACAGAATACCTTACAAGTAATGACTTATAAGAACACAAGTGAATTTCTTTTCTCATTCTTCCTCCAAATGTCCTCAGAGTCTTTGGAACATATAATTGTGGCTCTCAGGATGCCAAGTCCTATGACATTGGATCTGGAGCACAACAAAAAGCCTAAGCTATATTGCTCCTATTTTATTAATCATGTAAATTTTAATTTAAAATAAAAGCTTTTATGTAAGAAAAGACATATATTCTTTTTTTTAAATTATGAACACTATACCACGAAATGAATAGTGTTTTTACTGAGTGTTTTCATTCAGATGGAGTAGATTGAAGAAGCAGTTATGATGAAAGATTAAAGTTAAGCTTCCCCAGACATCCCATTTTGACACAGTGATGAAAACCTTCCTTTAAAATAGGAGCAGAAGGATAAAATATTTACAATGAATTGAGGAGACCATATTTTCTGCATAAGAGCAAAAACTTAAATGAAAACTATATATGTCAACACATAAAGCATGTGAACACTTTGATATTAGTGAATTTTTATCACTTTCCAACTGCTTCATACTTCTCTTTTTGTTTAAAACACACAATAGGAAATTATTTCTAACACGCTATCCATGTCCCGAAACATCGTTCTTAGGTTGAACATGGCATTTATTTTCTGATGGATACCGACACAAACATTCAAAGATATGTATAATTCTAAGCTTGCTAGACATCATTATTAATCTTAACATTAGTTCTAATTCTACTTGGCATCTGTCCTCTGTATTTTTAGTCCTAAGCTTTTAGAACTTTAAATTCTCCTATTTGTTCCTATCATTCTTTTCAAGTGATTTCAGTCTATATGCAAAAGATATTCTGAAGGCTTAGATACTATTTTCCTGTTTAACTAGTATATAAAACAATGGATGTCTTCAAGAACCAGGCTCAGGCTTCCAAAATGAGAATACATGGCTATTGCATCAACAGAATTAATTATACATGGTGGTGAATTGTCTGTATGTACATAAAATTCATATATTTCTCTTAACAGATCTTAGCATTTCTCATCAAACTTATAATAACATTCTTCAGATTTCAGAGTTAATATGGCAAAACCAGCATCTCTAAGTCTAAAAAGGCAAGGAAATTGCTGGAGTGCACATCATAATTCCTGAATAATGTTTTGAAAGGCCGTTAATATAAATGGTGTGCATTTATCTTTGAATCTGTTTGAGTTGTTCATATATCTTTAGACAACTTCTGTGCAGTGGTATGCGTGGAATACCATGTAATTTGACTGTGTTGTTTGATAAACCTTTAGGATGAATTATAGATTTAAAACGACAATTCATTCTATAATGGGTGAACCAAGTAATGTAAGAATGAATCCATAGTGACCATTTAAAATGGAATTCAAGAAAAAGAACACTTTATTTGCTTCATAAAAACCTGTGAGGCATTGCTATTGAATAACGTAAGCAGAATGCAGCCATATAAATCTTCTTAATTTACATCTAGGGCTGCATTATGCATATTTGATAGCACTCTGCAGAACTTTAATTTACAGACTTTTGGAACTTTACCAATTCCAAAGGAAGTGCTAAACATGCCTGTTGGAACATTTAACTGAAGTAAGTCACTGGAGATTTCCTTAATGAGTGCAGAATTATCAGTTATTTGCATTCCTTGTAGATTTAAAGCAAAGGGCCTATTAACAAGATAATGGCAAATGCTTTCTGAATGCAAGTATTTCTCAAGCCATTCACTAACGTGCACAATTCAGAATATAAATTTTTAAGTATGCATTGGAATTGAGTTATCATTTGTTCACCTCATCTAAATAAGTGACATGATACAAATTACACACGTATTCAATTATGTGCTAATAAATACGTTTAGAAGAACCACTGATATGATCTCCAGACTAGATCTTATCATTAATCATGTAAATAATAGATTAGAATATACACAGTAAAATATTAATAATTCCTATGAATGTGTTTTCAGTAAATCAAACCATTCCCACCTCAACAACAATTATAATTGTTTTTCATCTTTTTAGGAAACTTCTGGTTCAAGAAGTTTGGCCCTCAATGTGTGCATTACACTTTTATAAAACACAAACGCTGGCTATTTGTTCTTTTCTTGACACTAACTAAATTATGATTCATAAATGGGAGGGAAGTAGGCTGATGATGGAAAATTATAAAACTGACATTTGTTGAAAGAGAAACATTTATCTATGATTATCTTGCTTTGGCTTCATCTTTCCTCCTAAAGACCTAAAAAGTCTGCTTACCCACGTGGATAGTGGAATGATGAGTTTTAATCTTCGACCACACATAATTGGGTAATTGATTTCCATTATAATGCATATAACATATTTGCTACAGTAAAATAGTGCCACTAAGTAAATCTTGGAAATTAGGGTGCATTAGATGTTACTCTGCTCTATAAAGAATTAGAGTGCTGGGCCTTGTCAAATGTAAAGCCTTAATTCCATCATACAGATGTATTTTTCTTTTATTTAACAATGTAGATAACATATGAGTCTCTCGAGTCTGAGGTATTGCCATCTATAGAGCACTGTCGTCATACAAAGGACAATGGCCAGCATCACATCTGGCTGTATCTCCCCAAGGGGACTGTGAGAGCACGTTAACAGACTGGCTTCCTGCTTAATGTCAATAAGCCAAAACTTGCCTTTTTGTGTTTTCTTTTCTACTTTTGAAAATGCCAAAATGAAAAAAACCTTTAGGCAAAGGTGAGAAATAGTTCATCCATGACTTTGAAACGTGGGCTCATTTTAGGGGTGAGGATGTTCAGCTGTTTTTTTTTTTAACTCAAGTTTCCCTGATTTATAAAATAGGGTAAAAATATGCTTAAGGAGAAGTATGAGACATGAGGAAATGAGACTAGTTTGTATTCCCTCAAGTCATGATAATATTACAGAAGAATTAATTAATTGGGCTCTGTGGTGACTCAGCCACTGAAGAGTTTACTTTCCTTGTGTGGTGCACTGGATGGCTTGCACACTTTAAATACTTCAAGAGTATATACCTCAATAACTTCAGTTTCCTAGTGTGCAAAAATGACACAAAATGAAAAAATCTGTTTCCTCATCTGTTACCCTATATATGGTATTTTTAATATTTAAATATTAAGAAGCAATGTATAAAATGTTTTTTGATGTGGAAGCTGTGAGAGATATTAACCATCATCTTACTGAATTATTTCTACCATAACCAGTTATATTGTTATCTGTCTTGGCTCCATTTTTTGATTTCAGAATTCCTGCTTGATTCCTCCAGATAGAAAACTCTTCAGAAATTCAGCATCAATATCTCTGAAAGGGAAGTAGTCATAAGTGGTACTTCTTAGGGCAAAATGTGCCTTCACTTGATAAGTTGTTGCAAATGAAGAAATAAGAATGAGAGCTTAACTCTACACTTTAAATTAACATGTAATAGAAAAGAATAGAGATAGGTGAGGACCAATTTGTAATGTGAATGACTGTGTTAGTATCTATTGTAGCACATGTAGGTAGTGCTTTTACCATATACAGTAATGTTTAAGTATGTAATTATGTAATTATATGCATTCATGAGTCATTGAGAATGTATTGCTCAGCAAATAAAGGAATAGGAGACTCATTGATACACATATTGACATACCACATATCCAAAGACTCCCAGTGGTAAAGGGTTTCTCTCAGGGTCAGTTTAGATACCTAATTTTCCTGGTAGACAAATCCCAATCATGGATAGTGAGATGTTAGGTTCCTGGAGTCTGATATTGCTTATGTGTCATAAAACTGATCAATTTGTACCAATTCCATTATCTCCACGAAAAATCCCAATTATAATATGACTTTCCCTAAAGCTTTTCTAGAATGAAAGAATGAGAGCACCTAGGTGACTCAGTTGTTCGAGTGTCACACTCTTGATTTCGGTTCTGGTCATGATCCCAGGGTAGGATTAAGTCCTGTGTTGGGCTCTGCACTAGGCATGAAGCCTACTTGAGATTCTCTCTCTCTTTTCCCTTGCCCCTCTCCCCACTACTTCTAAAATTAAAAAAAAAAAAAAAAACTAAAAACAAAAACAAAAACAAAAAGAATGAAAGAATAATGGGAAAGTTGATCTGATTTTAAGATTATTTTTCTCCTATAGAAATTGATGTTGTGACATTATTTACCTTTCCTTATAAGCCTTGTTATTATGAATTAGAGTTCTTAAATTTGATTAATTTGGGGAAACAGATATCACATTTATGTGCCTTAAAGATTGAGGGTTAAAACTACACTTGGCAAAATCACAGGTTAAAGCCATCTGGTAAGGATCTCTTTGGGCAACCTGCCGATTTCCCTCCTGGTAACATGTCTCTTGTAATTATGTTGCAGAATATTCCAGTTTAAATTTTATTCTCCAAAGTATAACAACATATTCCTTGTCCTGTTTTACAAATATCAGTTGAATGCATTGTATTCTTTCTAATGAAAGCCTCCTATTGACTCTTCTAATGAAACATATTAATTGGGGTTCAAATCTTCCTCTAGCTGGAGGATTTAGTCCAAAATATGTGTTTAATTCTTTACCTCAGTTTCTTCTCTTACACAATGGATAGTAATGGTATATTCTTCTCAGAGTTTTATGAGGATTAATTGGCTGGATGTAAGACAAGTCATGCAATATAGTAAATTCTTACAAGCTTTTGTTAATGTAATTAACAATCCTTGGACCACTTTCCACACATTAAATAGACTTGGAAATTCTGTCAATTCTATCATTATAATGCCACTTAAGTCTGTTCTTGCTTCTTGAAATTTATCCCGACTGCCTTGATTCCATTCATTCAACTCACATGTAAACTATTTTAATACTTTTCACAATTCTCAGCCTGCCTAAAATATTTTCCCATTAGGATTCCATAATACCTCTACAGTTATCTTCTTAATACCTGCATCTGATTATTATACATCCTCTATCCGTATTTAACAGTCACTGAGTATTGCTTATAGAGTGAATTCAAACTCTGCAGTAAGACATCCTAGGCCATCCACAATCTGTTCCTAATCTCACTCTTCAGCCTCATTTCACATTATGTCCTTCAAAATCACTGCAATCTAATTATACTCTTCTGCTGATTCCCAAATGTGTCAACCAAGTTTTCAGGTGGGAATAATTTCTGTGCTGTTGTTTAGAGCCTGAACACTGAAATCAGCCTTCCTTAGGTACAATCCCCAATGCTATCACTTATTTGGTGGTAACCGTTGGTAAATAATCTCTTCATATTGGTTTATAACCGTTGGTTAATCTCTTCATATTTCAACTTCCGAACTTTCAAATTCCTAGGAAAATAAATCCAACCTCACATAATTAAGTGGGGGTAACACATGGCTTTTAATACTGTGTTTGACACTCATTATGTGATTGGTAATGGTACCTGTCATTTTTAGTTGTCTTTGTTTTTCCTTCAGCCTCAAACACTTCTGCCATCATCTAAAACAACTTTTCCATTATGTAAGAAACAACTTAAATGCCAGTAATACAGAGAATATGTCCTGTTCCTCAAGTCAGCATGAAGTATTTGTTTTTACAGAATTCACACATCATATTAAGTTTACTTATGTTTAGAATTCAGAATTGTTTGTTTATATGTCTTTTTCTTATGCCAACCATTAAGTTCATTAAAGAAAGAAACAATGTCTCATTAATCTTTCTATCCCCGCCAACCCATACCATCAAAATTCCTCCCTTAAAATGCAAGGTCCTCTAAAGAAAATTATTCCTTGCTTGAAGCAAATTGAGATAGGAAGACAAGTCAGTCCTTCACGTCTCATATTCTGAAACATTTTCCACTTCAAGTTCAGCCCACTGCTCTTCCTATGTGGTAAGTGAGCTCTGTAACTTTGGGGAAATAGCTTCTCCTATCTGAGACTCAGTTTCTTCAGCTGTATTATGCTCATAATGAGTGTACCTATTTTCAAAGGCTGTCATGAAAATTTCAAAAAATGATTCATGCAGCACTGTAATTGTCCCGCTAGTAAGTGTTCTGCTATGTTTACAGATTGTATTATCACTATTATTTTCAGGTGAATAATTATTTGGGATGAAAAAATAGTGAAGGTAGAAAACATAGTAAATTCTTTATTTCTGTGTGTAGGATAGGAAGGAAAAATAAGAGTTTTATGACTCTGTCATGACAATTGTAAAATGAACACAGAAGTAACTGTCGGTGAAATTGAGATTTGGCAACACAGCATATGAGTGCCAAAAATGTCAAATGCAGATGTATTTTCTTCAAGACACCCCCCCCCAAAGGTAACATTTCTTCTTATTTATTTTTATTTAAATCCTAGACATTTTTCAGTAAACAAATAAAACAAAACTAATTAAAGAATCCTTTAATAAAACAACACATGCCCACTATTACAGTATATAGGTAAGATGTCATCTCTTTCCTATTGCGATTTCTATCTTGGATTTGCAATACTGGCCATTGAAATTCGGCTTTATAATTATCTTTTAATATTTTAACATTAGAATTTTTTTAAAATGACTAAGGTAGGGAATAGGTATCTGACTCAGGAACAAAATTTCATTAATTTCTCCCAATACCATTTCTGTCATGAGTCAATTTATTCCCCTGGTAGAAGCTTTATACCAACTCATAGCTATGCATGTTAGGATGAAGAAACTATTTTGTTGATTTTTGATTTTGCCTTCTCTTTCCCTGATACATGTTAAAATGATTGGCTGAGATTTTTAATGTGAGGTCTAAAATTTACATGTGTGCTAGGTAAAAATTCAGAATTTGATTCCATCCCAGACCTGTTAATCCAGCTATCAGGCAGTGAAATCTAAATTCTATCAGATCCCCCAGATGCTTTTTATGCCCATTAGTATGTAAGAACCAGTGAATTGCATTGATGCTATTTAGAAAACTATGTATTTGTGGAAATTTCCTAATTTTTAGACAGATTTTTTTATACAAGAACATAAATAACAAGTGAGAGCGATTTCCCTTATCATTTACTATGGGCATCACAGCTCATAGAATTTATTATTTTGTTATTTCTGAGGCCAGTTTGTGTTAACAGCCAATTCCGTAATGTTTGATTCCATAAAGTATTGTTCAGTTTTATACTAAATTCACAGTGCTGCCTCGGCGGTTTGAACTACTCTACAAAGCAATTACAGAATTCCCTGCTTGCAGACTGTCTTTTAAAGGCTAAAGCACTTCACTATAACCAGAGGTGCTGTTACAAGTTCGTTTGTACATGCACTCAATTCCCTTGTAAGTCTGCTTTTTGCTTTATCTGATGTTGTCAATGTACATAACAGGCAAGTGCAGTTTACTCATCTGTAACAACAGCAATAAAGCATTTATTCATTGACCTTTCTTATGCTTTATTTTTAAGTCCCCTCCCTTTTTTTTCATTTTTGAGGGCTTGGGATTAGACGTATTTTGTTGTTTAAAGATATGACTCAATTCTCCATTATAATCTCCAAATAAGCAATAAGGTCAGAGACTCATCTAATACCACTGCAAGTAATACTTCCTTGTATCTCCATTTTCAATAGGTTGGAAATTTAATTATTGCTCAGTGAATCAGGTCAATGGAAAGCATCAATCTCATCAAATTGTAACACAAACTAAACACCATACCTAGTCTCAACAGCTCATTGGACTCGGTGTGTTTTTTAGCTCTAGGAATTTGACTTAAAAATAGTGCGTTTTACTTATTTATTTGTTTGCTTGTTTTGCCAAACTGTATATCCTGGAATTTAACTCAGGATAGTCTATATAAGTGTTCCTTGTTCCTTTTTATGGCTTTATCATTGATTGGATGTAGTATAGTTTATTCAAACAGTTCTATAGTGATGATCTCTTTTGATAATGGAAATATTTTTTTAAAAATAGTGCATTTTAAAATTTCATCTCATAATTGGTTAAGTGTTCTTAGTCAGGAAGACAGAATTAAATAATAAAATCCAGGAGTGCCTGAGTGGCTCAATTGGTTAAGAATCTGATTCTTGATTTCAGCTCAGGTCATGATCTCATCATTTGTGAGTTTGAGCCCCACATTGAGCTCGCACTGAGTGTGGGGAGCTTCTTTGAGATTCTGTCTCTTATCTTCTTTCTCAGTCTCTCATACCTTCTCTCTCTCTTAGAAATAAATAAATAAAAATTTAAGAAAAGAGTCCTTAAAAATAATAAAATCCAAGTAAATATTTTTCCTTTCCATGTATTATTTTCCAAATGATGGAGCACCTGGGTGGCTCAGTCCATTAAGCATCTGACTTGTGCTTGGGTCTTGTGATTTGTGGGTTCTAGCCCCACATCAGGCTCTGTGCTGACAGCTTAGAGCCTTGAGCCTGCTTCAGAGTCTGTGTCTCCCTCTCTCTCTGTCCTTCCCTGACTCATGCTCTGTCTCTGTCTCTTTCTTTCTAAAAAAATAAATACAAAAAAAATATTTCAACGGCATCTATATATAAGTCCAATGATATATATAACCACACCTAATATGTATATATATTCTTTTTTCACTTTGATTTTTTATACTTAATTGAATAATTACCAAGTTAGCATCATAATTAGCCAGTTTTATCTGATTACTATTTCTGTTGATACAATGAAATCTTCAAATACAGGAAAATTGAATATTGTCACCTAAATTTGTAAAATATGGTTGATATTGAAATGAAATTCATGGTTTAATAATATTTATGAGAAAAAGAATATAATTAGTATTGACATTCTGGGTTTGTTCTCAATATTTGGAACTCAAATATTAAGACCACTGATCCTTCTTTATATGATAAAAATAGGAAAGAACAACACTCTATGGGAGAGAAGAAACATAAAGACAACAAAAATATTCAGTTAAGGAATGGGTTGGGGTATGATTTTCCCTTTGCCCATATACTCTTAGTTTGTTAGTGCTTATGGTGTCAGATATGCTTCTGAGAATATAATATTCTTAGTCTATGCTTTTTAAGTCCAGAAGTAGCAAAGAAACTTGCTAGGACTTTGTGAAACAGCGAGTTGAACATCAGTGAAATGAGGAGAGCTAATAAGAAGATACGTCTTGGTCAGAGTATCTGCAGAGCACATGTAGATGACATGTAAAATGCGGACACAAGAAACAGACATTCATAGGGAAATCCAACCAGAGGTGAAAGCAATGACCAACAAAAAGTGATATATCTACTGAGTTCATGGATATTCACCTCTGCCATCTTATAACATTTAGGGGAGACCATATTCCTAGCTGGGTGCAGAGGAAGGTAGAGGAGTCAAGGGTCTAATTTTAACTGGTGGATGTGTTTCATGGTCTTCTGGTTTCCCAGCTATAATTGTGCTCTTCATAGCTTATTAGTGAAAGTATTTGTGTTACTGCCTCCAATCTAAACTTAGGCTACATTGAAAAAAATAGAAATTTTCTGTTTTGTTTTCATCCCCTTTTTTTCCTGTGGTTCATTCACAAGACCTCTTGCTAAATAACCAAGAATGCCTCTAAGCAATAAAAAGGCATACTTCCAAAGTAAGATTCTTTTCTTCCATAACCATTTTCACTCTTCCCCAAGGAAAGTTAGCTGTGATTCGAAACCAGCGGTAACTAGTTAGGTGTAATTAGAAAGTATCAATTTCTATAATTGCTTATTAAAAAAATTAGAGACTTTAAAGCTCTTATAGTTTAAAAAATATAACTCTTGGGCACCTGGGTGTCTCAGTCCATTAAGCATCCAACTCCTAGTTTTGGCTTAGGTCATGATCTCACAGTTCATGGAATCTAGCCCATTGGGCTCAATGCTGGCAGTATAAAGCTAGCTTGGGATTCTCTCTCTTTCTCCATATCTCTCTGTCCCTCCCCCGTGTGTGTGCATATGCTCTCTCTCTCAAAATAAAAAGAAATAACGATAAATATATATTTACATATTATGTTATATATAAATTATATTATATGTATGTATAAATTATAATATAATATATATAAAAATCTCAAGCAAGATGGCTTTTTCTATATTCTAAAATATTTATAATGTCAACCATCTATTTGTCAAATTCTCTCCAAATTCACTTTTCTTGGAAATCAAGTATATAAAAAACATACAAAATATTTAAATATACAAAAATATTTGAAATAGTTTATACAGTATTCTTGATTTAGAAATTTCTATGTAGCTTTTAAATATAATTTAGTATATAAATACTATATGCTTGAATTTTCCAAAGACTAAGCATTCCCATCTTCTCTTAAACATGATCTTCCTATCTCTTTAACAGTTATCCAGAGACATTCAAAGCTATTTTCTCGGTCAATTTCAAAAATTTTGCAGGCATCATATCAAAGTAAAAGTTCAGATATTTACATATTTACATTGCCTTTGACAAATGACTTGTTAACATTTTGCTTTTTCCTTCGAGGACATTAGGGAGGTTTATAAAAGTTGAACCTTCTTGGCCACCTGTGTGGTTTACTTGGTTAAGTGTCTGACTTTGCCTCAGGTCATGATCTCAGGATTCCTGAGATCTCATATAGGGCTTTGTGATGACAGTTCAGAGCCTGGAGCCTGGTTTGGATTCTGTGTCTCCTTCTGTCTCTGCCCCTCCCCTGCTTGTGTTCTCTCTTTCTCTGTCTCTCTTTTTCTCTCTCTCTCTTTCAAAAATAAATATTTAAAAATAATAATAAAGTTTCTTTCCAAGGTCCTTTCTTAAATACATACATACATACATGAATACATAAATAAAATTTGAGCCTTTTAACAAGCACAAACACATGAAAAACATGTTCGTTCATGTGCATATGCATATGCAAATTAGCAACAAATTAAGGATAGGAAAAATTAAGAGGAAATCTAAGAAGATGAGATAGAGAAATGTCTTTCTTCCTTCCTTCCTTCCTTCCTTCTTCCTTCCCTCCCTCCCTCCTTACTTCCTTCTTCCTTCCCCCCCTCCTTCCTTCCTTCCTTCCTTCTTTCTTTCTTCCTCCCTCCCTCCCTCCTTCCCTCTCTCCCTCCCTACCTCCCTTCCTACCTCCCTCCCTTCCTTCCCTCCTTCCTTTCTTCTTTCCTTCTTTCCTGTCTTTCTTTCTTTCTTTCTTTCTTTCTTTCTTTCTTTCTTTCTTTCTTTCTTTCTTTCTTTCTTTCTCTTTCTTTCTTCCATCTACCTGTATCATTTATTTGTAATTATAATTTTAAAGATATGGGAAAGAATATTGGAAATGAGATAATTTTTCCAATAAATGTAACTAGATATAATTTTTTATGGTTTAAAACTTAAAATACTTCTGTTCATCACTGTTTACAGGACTCCTCTAATAAATTCCATCAATTTAAGCATTTGTGATTTACAAAACATTTTATTTTTTATTATATTTTAACTTATTAAAAATGTTTAAAGTTTTTATTTATTATTGAGAGACACAGAGAGACAGAGCATGACCATGGGAGGGCCAGAGAGAAGGGGAGACACAGAATCCGAAGGAGGCACCAGAATCTGAGCTGTCAGCACAGAGCCCAACACAGGTCTCAAACTCACAAACTGCGAGATCATGACCTGAGCTGAAGTCTGATGCTTAACCAACTAAGCCACCCAGGTGCCCCTACAAACCTTTTTTAAAAGTATATATTAAAGTGTAGTCTCAACAAATAAGCAATTGTCTAGAATTACATCATTAATTATGCATCATAAACAGCTTTCCATATTAAGCTAAAATTATTAGTTTATATCCCTTTACTGCTTATCACTTATTTCACTTTAGTGAAATGCCTAAAATATGAAACCATTAAAGGTCTTTTTAAACTTCAGAATATAACATTCATATTGCTTATGTTATTTCCTTTGGACGATAAAAATTTCTCCTCTTATAAGTGATATTTCATGCTTAAATTACTTTTTTCAACAAACATTTATTGACCATTGACTATGAGCATGAGCTAAAATAAATTTTTTAATAACTGGGTGGAAGAACATTTTATGGCTTTAGACTCTGGAGATTTATGATGGATCAGTTAATAATATTGAAATTTTAGAAATCATTATATTCTAAAGAACATGTCATTTTCTCATTTAGTAATTTCCCAGTAGCTTATACTGTGCCTCAAAACTCATTAATAAGTTGTGGGCTGTCAAAAGCCATTGGAAGCAGAGAGATATACAATCAGATTATCAGGAATATATTAGTCTTTATAGGAAAAGGCCAGGGGGGAAAAATGGAGTGGCACCACTTTTGAAACACCTGTGCAATGATATGACCATGGTTAACTCAACAATAAGCCACTTGACTTTTGCTTCTGAGAATATGTGCTTTGCCTTCTTCAATAGCAGGTTTTTTATAGACCACTTCAGGAAATAATGAGTTTATGTGATTTTTTTAAATCATTAAAGATCTTTCTCTTGTATTTATTTGAACTGCTTTCTAATTTTTTAAATATTTAATATGGTAAATAAAATGTATAGCTTAAAATTGCTATTTTTGGGCAGCCAGTCAGTTAAGTAGCCAACTCTTGGTTTTGGTTCAGGACATGATCTCAAGGTTCATGAGATGGAGCCTCTCCATTGGGCTCTATGCTGGTAGCACAGAGCCTGCTTGGCATGCTCTCTCTCCCTCTCTCTCAGTTCCTCCCCTGCTACTGTATGTTCTTGCTGTTTCTCTCCATCTCTCTCTCTCTCTCTCTCAAAATAAATATATACAAATTTAAAAAAATAAAATAAATAAATAAGTTTGCCACTTTAACTGTTTTTACATGCATTAATTATATTCACAATGTCACACAACCATCATTAAAATGTATTTAAAACTTTTCTGTCATCCGAAATGGAGGCATTTTAACAGGATGCAGTAACCTTTCATTCTCCCTTCACTCCAGCACATGGCAATCTTGAATCAACTGTCTATCTCTATGGATTTGCTAATTATAAATTTTTCTGTAAGTGAAATCATACAATATTTTTCTTTTAGTATATGGCGTATATCACTTCTCATAGTGTTTTCAAGGGTTATTCATTTTATAGGAAGTGTCAAAAGGCATTCCTTTCTAAGCTAAATATTTCATTGTATGTGTATACTACACACATTTTGTTTATTCTTTCATCTGTAGGTAGACATGTGGATTGTTTCCACCTTTTGGCTATAATGAATAACTGGAATACAACTATCTGTTTCAGTCCCTCTATTTCATTTGGGTATATATTTAGGAGTGGAATTGTTGGGTCATATGGTAAATCTATGTTTAACTTTTTGAGGAATCATCAGACAGTTCTCCACAGAGGTTATACAATTTTCCAGTCCCACGACTAATACATGAGAGTTTCACATTCCCCACGTCCTTGCCAATACTTTTATTTTTTTTTAATGAAAAAATGTAGTATTTAGGGGCATCTCAGTGGCTCAGTCAGTGAAGCGTCAAACTTCGGTTCAGGTCATGATCTCGTGGTCCATGAGTTCAAGCCCCACATTGGGTTCTGTGCTGACAGCTCAGAGCCTGGAGCCTGCTTCAAGATTCTGTGTCTCCCTCTCTCTGCCCATCTCCTGCTCATGCTCTGTCTCTCAAAAATAAATAAACATTAAAAAATTTAAAAAACAAAAAACAAACCCAAGTAAATATAGTATTTATTGTAGCCATCCTGGTGAATATGAAGTGGTATCTCATCGTGATTTGGGTTTGTGTTTCCCTAATGGTTAGTAATGGTATGCATCTTTTCATGTCCTCATTAGCCATTTGTATATCTTCTCTTGAGAAGTGTTCAAATCCTTTGCCCATTTTAAAAATTGGATTTTTTTTTTATTGTTGAGTCATAGGAGTTCTTTATACACTCGGTGTATTAAACATTTGTCAAATGTATGTTTTGCAAATATTTCCTCCATTCCATAGATATACTTTCCATTCTCAACTTTCTTTGATTCACAAAAGATTTGATGTTTAAACGTCTAGTTTTTGTGGCACCTGTGTGGTTCAATCGGTTAGGCGTCTGACTTCAGTTCAGGTCATGATCTCATGGTTCATGGGACGGTTTGTGGGATGCTTCATGGGACAGTTCGTGGTTTCGAGCCCGAGTCGGGCTCTGTGCTGACAGCTAGCTCAGAGGCTGGAGCCTGTTTCAGATTCTGTATCTCCCTCTCTCTCTGACCCTCCCCTGCTCATGCTGTCTCTCTCTCTCCCTCAGAAACAAATAAAATGTTAAAAAAAAAAAAGTCTAGTTTTTGGTTTGTTTTTTGTTCATGCATTAGGTGTCATGTCCAAATTTTCCTGTTCCAAAGTCATGAAACTTACATCTATTTTTTTTCTTCTGAAAGTTTGTTCTTTGTCTATTTAAACTAGGTCATTGCTATATTTTAAGTTAATTTTTATATATGGTGTGAGTTAGAGATTTAAATTTATTCCAATTGTCCCACACAACGTGTTGCAGAGATATTTCTTTCTCTGTGAAATGGACGTGGTACCTCTATGGACAATCAAATGGCCATAGATGTCTGAATGTATTTCTGGATCTTAATTCATTTTCTCTGGCCTGTATATCTATCCTGATGTCAGTACCACACTGTTTTGATTATTGTAGTTTTGTACGTAATTTTGAAAACAGGAAGTCCTCTCAAATTTGTTCTTCTTTTTCAGGATTGTTTTGACTATTTAAGGTTCCTTGCAATTCCTTATGAATTTGAGGATTGGTTTTTCTATTTCCTGAACTACTTTTTAACATTCTTTCACATTCTTAAAAAACGAATCATTGGGAAACCTTCTAGTTAAGCAAAATAAGTCAGAGGTTTTTTTTCATATTTTAAAGACAGATCAACACTCAGGTACTAGTATTTGGACCCCTATCATTTTCACCTTACTATGGCAAGTGTGTGTGTGTATGTATGTGTGTGTATGTGTGTGTGTGTGTGTGTGTGTGTGTGTTAAGCTAATAGTCTTCAAAGAATCTTGTTTATTCTTTCTAAACCTCCCCTCCTCCAATGCTCTTTGCAGATGTTGAGATAAGTATGTGTAGAATACAGCCACGTGTGGCACTCTCCTAGCTTCTCTTTTGTAACCATCTAGGAAGCAATTAATAAAGATCATGCTGCACAATTCTGCCTCTCCATTTTGGCTTCTCCTGCTATTATGATTTTAATTTAATGTCACAAAAAACAAAATTACAAAGATGATTTAGAGATTGGAATATACTAAGATGTTCATGACCAATGATCAATAATGTTTTACATTTATTTTTATTTTATATTTATACATTTATTTTTAGAGACAGAAAGAGAGAAAGAGAGAGAATGAGCAGGGGAGGGACAGAGAGATAGGAGTAGGGGGAGAGGGGCAGAGGGAATCCAGAGCAGGCTCCAGGCTCTGAGCTGTCATCACAGAGCCTGATTTGAGGCTCGAACCCACAAACTGTGAGATAATGACCTGAGCCAAAGTCTAATGTGCAACCAACTGAGCCACCTAGGCATGTCACTTTTATATTTATTGTTAATATTAAATATTCTTGGTATATTGTACAATTTTTAAAAATTACCTAATAAATGAGTAAAACTTAAAACAAAAAGACTAAAAACTATAAGTCAGGTATTTATAAATAATCAAGGGCACCATAGACACTGAGTTATTAAAAAGATGTTTATCTATTTTAATAACTTAATTAAATATTAATCTATTTTAAATAAATGACTATTATTTATATTATTTATTAAAATACATATATATTTATAGCTTATATAGTATATACTTATAATAAATTAATTTTAATACATTTTAATAAAATATTTTATTTTTTAACTCTCCATAACAAAGGGAGATATCAGTACACTCTTTCAGAAACCATTGTTACATAAACGTCTTAGAATATATTTATCTAAAGTTTCTAGTTCAGTCAGAATCTATTTTGTTGCCTGCAGAGTGCTTAAGCTTTCCATTTTATTCATTGCCCGTACAGGTTATGACAGCAGTTTGCTAGGCACTGCTTTAATAAACTGTGAAATTCAAAAGATCAGAAATCAGGATAATATGACTTAATATCCTAGCTACATGTTTTAGTTACTAAGTTGTCCTTCAAAAGTTTAAATCTATATCACACAACGACAGGTTTGTGGCAAAAGTACTATATTTAATATTCTTTTTTGTCTGTTATCCTAATAATATAAAAGTTAAAATAAAATGAAGAAACATTTCTCTCTTAGCCAAATTTACATCTTTTTTAACCTTTTGAAATTTTTATTTCTTCATTTATTTTATTTTATTTTATTTTCTTGAGAGAGAGAGGGAGAGCACAAGTCATAGAGGGAGACAGAGAAACTTTAAAAAATTTTTTTTTCACAA
This sequence comes from Hyaena hyaena, assembly GCF_003009895.1. NCBI lineage: Eukaryota > Metazoa > Chordata > Mammalia > Carnivora > Hyaenidae > Hyaena > Hyaena hyaena. The sequence goes on from NW_024081693.1 coordinate 144,133, forward strand.
TTGTTTATTTAATTTTGAGAGAGATAGAACACAAGCAGAGGAGGGACAAACAGAGAGGGAGAGAGGGAATATCAAGTAGGCTTTGCATTGCCAGTGCAGAGCCTGATGCTGGGATTGAACCCACATGTCCTGAGATCATGACCCCAGAGGAAATCAAGAGTACGATGTTCAGTGACTGAGCAACCCCAGCACCACAAAGGAGAGAGAATTTTAAGCAGATTCACCCTATGAGGATCCAAAAGTGGGACTCAATTTCACCACCCTGAGATCATGACTTGAGTCGAAATCAGCAGGACGCTTAACGAACAGAGTCACCCAGGTGCCCTATAAATTTGTATCTTTTAGTTAATAGGGGCATCCAGAATTCTACCTAGCCACAATCAGAAGAAGAAATTTTGAAAAGGAAAGTAAAGAAAGGAAACAAAAAAGGTGTTCAGAGGCATAAATAATACGTTTTTAAATGTGTACTTATTATCTTGAGACACAGCACACAAGCCAGAGAGGGGCAGTGGGAGTGGGAGACACAGAATCTGAAAAAGATTCGAGACTCCAAGCTGTCAGCCTGATGTGGGGCTCGAACTAACAGAACAAGAGATCATGACCCAAGCCAAAGGTGGATGCCTAACCGACTGAGCCACCCAGTTGCCCCAATAATACTTTAAACTTCATTTTGAGAAACATTACATTTAGTAGCTATTTCCTGGAAATATCTATTCTTCACAATAAGTGATTCTCTGTCCTTAGCAATGAAATTTCTGACCTTTGAAGATCTTACACAAAGATAAACATATCTACTATGATACCTAGGTTGCTCATCTTGCTTTCTAAGGGGATAAATAGTCTTTTCTTTATATCTGTGGTGACTAAATTTTTCTATGAAGCATGAAATGTAATTATACTAAGATTAGAGAGCATTAACTACATGTGTTATAATTGTCCATGAATTTAGCATTTTCTACTAAAAATTACCTACAGTGTTTAATACATTTTTATTCATCTTCCTGAACTGGAAAGAGTTAAGGTTTTAGTTTAGATTAAATAATTTAAAAAGGAATTTTTAAATCTCATGTTGTTGCTTTATAGTTTTATTTCTTTACTAAAGAATTTTAACTGTTAGATGCCATGTTTAATGTTTCCACTTGTATTCATGAATACAAATTTGTTTGAAATCCCTAGCTGAAGCTTTGCTAAAATGTCATCTGTTCCAATGAATATGTATAAAATAAAGTACAGAATACATTTGTGATACTTTTTTTTCCAAAGTACTTTGGGCTTATTTGGAATTGAATGTTCTTTTGCAGTTGACTACGTTGTCAAAGACGCGATGTGCATGATGTCAAACTGTCTATTTTAGTGGATAAATCCGGAGGGTGAATGATGGTTGTGGGGAACAAATGCAATGAAAGTTTTATACAGCAGAGAGGAGTTTAGAGTTTAGTTGTCTGTTATCCCAACATTCTCACAACAGAACATTTTTCTGTATATATTAGAAACCTAATTAGAAAGTTTCATTACAATATTTATAGTAAAAAACAACTGGCTTTTACAGGGACCCAATTACTTCAATATACATTTGAAGGAGAGAGGAAAGAAATTATCTTAATTCTCATTGCCTCTTACCTTAATTGCTTGCTAACTGGACCATGGCAATCACTTGCTAACACTCCCTTTCTCAAGGTTATCTTCATTGTGTCCATACTTCACACCATCTCCAGAGAGGCAAAATATACTTTGATCATGCGACATTCCTCATTAAAATGCATCGACTAGAAGTTGGCTTCTAAGGTCATTGTAACCATGCCACATAGAGAGAAGGAATCTCCCTTAAGCAAGGAAAGACTGGAAGTACTTAGGGTTAACTAGAAAGGAAGCATCCAAGGCCTTTTGGAGGCTGGAGTCATATAATCTAGGGCAGGACTGAGCTACACAAATCAGAATAATAAATTTAAGTAATACCTACACAATATACCTTCACCTTTTTTTCCTCACTGAATCTGTGTTCAATGTTTATGTCTAGTAGGCTGCAAATCAGATTATTCCATTTTGAGATATTTAGAAGTACAAAACCCTAGTATTTCTGATAGTTGTAGTTTCCCACCAAAACTCATACAGCAACTGAGCTGCTGTATTGAAATTAACCAGCTTACAAATTTCCCCCACCTTATACAAATTCTAATTAGCATTTTTTTGTGTGTTCTGCAATTAAATATAAGTAACAGCATAGGTTCACCTCATATATAAGGACATTTCCAAGATAAAAAAACTGAGACCAAAACAGTAGGAGTAAAATGAAATTGTAGGAGACAATGATAATTCAGGAAAAAAAAAAGTTATTCTTAAGTTTTGATTTCAATTCCAGTTAGTGAACATAAACTGTAGTATTAGTTTCAAGTGTACAATATAGTATAGTAGTTCAATACCTTGATAGAACATCCAGTGCTCATCTCAGCAAGTACACACCTTAATTCCCATCACCTATTTAACTCATTCCCCTAGCAAACTCCCTTCTAGTAACCATGTTTGTTCTCTATAGTTAAGAGTTTGTTTCCTGGTTTGCCTCTATCTCTGTCTCTTTTTTCTTATTCTGTTTGCCCATTTTATTTCTTAAATTCCACATTTGAGTGAAATCCATGATATTTGTCTTTCTCTGACTGGTTTATTTCACATAGCATAATACTTTCTAGCTCCATTCAGTTTTCCCAAATGGTCAGAGTTCATTCTTTCTTATGCTGTGTAATATTCCATTGTATACATATACTACCTCTTCTTTATACAGTCATCAGTCAATGGGCAGTAAGGCTGTTTCTGTATAAAGACGCATGTATCACTTCAAATTAGTGTTTTTGTATTCTTTCAGTAAATGGCCAGTATTGAGATTGCTGAATCATAGGGTAGTTCTATTTTTAACTTTTTGAGGACCTCCATACTGTTTTCTATAGAGGCTGCACCAGTTTGCATTCCCACCAACAATTCAAGAGAGTTCCCCTTTCTCAATATTCTAGCCAATGCATTGGTGATTTTAGACATTCTAAAAGGTATGAGGTGATATCTCATTGTAGCCCTGATGATCAATGATGTTGAGCATCTTTTCATGTATCTGTTGGCCATCTGTATGTCTTCCTTGGAAAAATGTCCATGTCATCTGCCCATTTTTTAATTGAATTATTCATTTTTTGGGTGTTGAGTTTTACAAGTTCTTTATATAATTTGGATACTGAACGTTTTTCAGATATGTCATTTGTGAATATCTTCTCCCACCCCATAGGCTTCTTTGTAGTTTGATGATTGTTTTCTTCACTGTTCAGAAGCTTTTCATTTTGAGGAAGTGTCAATAGTTTACTTTTGCTTTTGTTTCCCTTGCCTCTGGAGACATATCTAAAAAGAAGTGGCTATGACCGATGTCAAAAAAATTACCACCTGTGTTCTTTCCCAAGAATTTTATGGTTTTAGGTCCCAAATTTAGGCTTTCATCCATTTTGAGTTTATTTTTGTGTATGGTGTAAGAAAGTGGTGAGTTTCATTTTTGAGCATGTTGCTGTCCACTTTTCCCAAAACTTTGTTGAAGAGGCATTCTCGGTAAAAGAAGTTTTAAAACTCATACCTCCTGCACGTCTTCAACATCCTTAGAGTTAAATGAAGCAACTATCATAATAACAGAATGCAATGACAAAAAAAAGACATCTCAAGAACCATAATAATTTTAGTAGAAATTACTGTCTACCCTTTCTTCTGAGTAGCAGTACTCAATTCATATTGCTACTGCAATTAAACATTAGATTTTCAAGTATTCTCATGTGGACAAGTGTATCATGTGAATAACTTTTGGCCCCAAAGATGTAGGCAGATGTGTTGCTTTGCAATTTCAAAGGAAGTCACTTCAATGACCTAATCAAAGTTTTAAAAGAACAGTGTGTAAGCACAAAATGGTGTTCCAACAACAAAATACATAGCTATATTATAGATTATGGGGTTAAAGAAAGTGTATATATTGATTTTGTGTGGAAGTGGACATGAACGGTAAAAGCAACCTACATCACCTCAGTCATTTTAATCCACATCCTATTATTTTATATTATGTATACTAAATTTTAAAAATTATAAATGTGGGGCTCCAGGGTGGCTCAATCGGTTAAGCATCCAACTTTTGATTTTAGCTCAGGTTATGACCTCATGGTTTGTGGGATTGAGTGTTGAGCCTGCTTGGGATTCTCTCTCTCTCCCTCTCTCTCTGTCCTTCCCCCTACTCATGCCTTCTCTAAATAAGTAAGTAAATAAATAAATAAATATTAGAAAAATTACAAATGTGATACAAATTGCCAAAGAACCAACTTGATGTAATATAGGACCATTCAATAGGCCCCATCACTGCTGGAAGAATCCAAGAAAAATTCTCCCTGAGCAAAATATATTTGAATTGAATATTGAATAGTAACCATGAGAAGAGGGTAGAAACGCCTAATAGTAGACTGAAGGAAATATGGGGAGGTCCAGGGATAAGAATTTTAAAAAATGCTGTGAAGTCACTGTAGGTGGAGGGTAAAGATTTTAAAAGAATTGTTGAGCAGTGCCTGGGTGGATCAGTTGGCTGAGCATCCAACTTCAGTTCAGGTCATGATCACATGGCTCATGAGTTTGAGCCCCATGTCGGGTTCTGTGCTGACAGCTTAGAGCCTGGAGCCTGCTTCAGATTCTGTGACTCCCTTTCTCTGTACCCCACTTCCACTCATGCTCTCTCTCTCTCTCAAAAATAACTAAATGTTAAAATTAGAAAAAAAGAATTTAAAAGATTTTTCTAATGACAGAAACTTAAGGTAGTAAGGAAGGAAAGAAGGAAGAAATACTTCCTAAGCAGTAATAAGAAAACCAGAGTCACCAACTATAAGAATGTAATATATGATAGATAGATAGATAGATAGATAGATAGATAGATAGATAGATGATAGATAGATAGATAGATAGAAAGCTATTAATATATATGTTGTACCAGTTGTAGCAGATCTATTCTTTTTCATCCCCACGTTGTTACTACTTTATAGAATTGGCCTTCTTCTCTCCATTTTTCAAGATAAAATTGACATATAACATTGTGTAAATTTAGGGTGTATAATATGATGATTTGATCTGTAAAATGATTACCACCCTAAGAAATTCCTTACCCATAACACCTTATCCCAAGGGAAGTTTTAGATTTGAAATGACTGGATTTCTTATACATAATAAATTAGTTTTTCTACCATCAATGATGTGTTCAGTTATAACAAGAGGGAGTAGTGTTAAATGTATGCAAATTTGTTAAAACTATACTTTCTCTACATTCTATTCTTATTTGTTTATAATAATTGAGAAAAAAAGATCTGATCCCTTTGAGATATGTGTAGATCTCTTTAAACTGTCAGCAAAAACATTAAGTTTATGCCTTTGGTACTTAAATATATATTGTATCTTTTGTGATGTGTAGTACCTATAGATTATGTTTCTTCTTAGATGTTTTTGATATTTATTTTAATCAGAAAAATAAATAAACCCTGAGATTTCCCTTAGTCTTTGAGGAAAGGGAACCTGGAAGAGTAATACAAATTATTTTGTCTTATTGGGAGAAAAAAAATGTCATTGTCATTTTAGTACAGGTTTAAATATAACTGTCTCAAAAATATGAAAACTTATTTTATTTTTTTTTTATTTTAAGGAGAGAGAGCACATGAGTTGGGGAGAAGGGTAGTGAGGAGGGTGAGAAAGAATCCAAACAGTCCACATTCAATGCAGAACCTGATGCAGAGCTCGATCTCAACAAACCTGGGATCATGACCTGAGCCAAAATCAAGAGTCAGACACTCAAGCAACTAAGCCACTCAGGTGCCCCTATGAAAGCATATTTTAAAAATATAAAAGAATAAAATAGACCAAAAGATCAATGGGAGTTGTTTCTATGAAATGTATACATTGTCTAGTATACTCTTAAGGTGTGTCTTATTCTGTAGAAGTCTGTGCATTTCACTGGTTTGGTCTATTTCAGAACTCATTAGAGGTCAAAGTTAACTTATGGAGCAAGAATGGTGATGATGCATATGTTTTCTCGAGATAATGTTTTCTTGAGTTTCTACCATAATGAATTGTCTTTTAAACTAGCATTAACATCTTCCTGGAATGCTTAAGACTTGATTTTTAAACATTATATTTAACACATTTTTTTATATTTGTAAGAGAAGAATGGTTTTACCTTTTCTTTCCTTTATTATATTTTATGTATTATAAAATTATCTGGAAAAAGTATTGCCACTATTTTTCTTGGACCTAGTGTGGTCCAAGATCTAGTCAATTGGCACTGCCATTGGCCCATTATCATGGAAAGAACCCAGAGTTGGAAACTATTACTCCAATTTTTAATTCCATGACATGACTCTACTTAGATTTCCACCCACACAAGTATCTGTGCTGGTCTGACTGTTATGCTACTTAGAATTTTTTTTCAGCTCCAGATCTTTAAATATTTTGGTCTATATATAACTTTTAAAAGTGGAAAGCTTAACAATTTACATATTATGCTTTTGACAATGTAAGTTGATAAATTCTGCTCTTACTGACAGAGAATGAGTTGGAAAGAGTCAAATAAACTAAAATAAACTTTATCAGGGTTTATTTTTCTATCACTTGGACTTATTAAAGTTTTAACTAATAGTATGAGAACCTTAAATTTATTTTAAATAATAAAGTAAAATTGTAGTCACTGGATGTAAATATGTATGAATATATTTTTATGTATGCATGTACATATATATATAAAAAGTATATGCCTAAATTATATGTATAATTACATAGATATATGTATATATTATGTGTGCACATGTGTATATACATATCATATACATAAGTATGTGTTATGTATATGTATATGCACACATATACACACATATGTGTGTGTAGATGTAATAGCCTCTGAACAAATACAAATTTAGTGAGTTTTAAAATATACTTACCAACTCATCACTTGTTAAACTTGAATGCATAGTCAGGAAGGAATAGGTATAGAACTTTGAAAGTTATTTAACTTTTGTCTTTATGAAATATATAATGCTGTATATAGTATATTGAAATCATGCTCATTTTTTCATCTGATTTCATATATACTTGGATATACTTCCTCATTCTTATTTTTTTCCAATAGAGCTACATTCTTGTTTGAGTAAGTTCAGAAATGACTCTTCTTTATTTAATTCTCTAAATAAACTCTAAAATGTTAATTACTTCCTTGTTTTTCCCAAGTCTGCCTTATACACCTTTTACGTTTTCCTTTCCATGCAATATTGCATTTATTTTATAAATCTGTTCCCACTAAAATATTAATTCTTTCAGGGCAGTTATTGTCTTACTTATAGATATTACCATAGTTAACACAGTATCTAACACATATTGATGGATAGTCAATGGCTACCATAAATTCTCCCAAAGATTAAGATTAATAAGTTAAAGGAGTAGTTTTTTCTTTGTTTTCTCTTCTGTTTTTTTTAACACAGTCATTTTTCATAAATAAATAAAGTATTTTTCTATGATATTATTTATATCTCCATAGAAGCAGAAGGAATATTTGAAAGCTTTCTGGATTAAAAATAAAAAAAACAGCTGCTCAATCTTTCAGAGTTCATTTACTCCTTGTTTGGAACACTTGTGGATACGGATGGTCAGAAAAGAGGTGAGACAGCTGGAGGCATTTACTTTGAACTATGGTGTCTGCAAAGAAGTAGATTGATCAGCAGAGGTTTAAAAAGAACAACACTGCTAGCAAGTCCAAAGCTAAAACATTAGTCAAATAAGCAGGAAGATCTGAGAAATATTAGACAGACTTTTGTACAAGTAGAAGTGAAAAAAGCTCATCTTACCAGGTGGCTTCAGGGCTTGAATATCCAACCAAGATTTCGAAGAGGAAAAATTCTGAAGTCAATGATCTTAGAATAGCAATAATTATAGCCTTCAGCTTATGTACTTAGGAAGTTTTCAGCAATGATTTTAGTTTTAGTTTTTACTTTGTTTAATTTAGCCTATCCCTGAGGCAGATCCTGAGAGTTAGACAGTTGCTAAACCATTGAGAACCATGCAGGAGGTAAGCTTTTCCTTTAGGCAGAGCTGGCATTGGGTTTGTTGGATGATCCCTCTATAACTTCAGTGAATTTTGAATATTCTATTTGAAGGGATCTTATTACTTATGGCAGCATGCTACAAAGGAAAGAAAACAAATTTTTGGCATAAGGCATACTTCTGCAAAGATCCTGCCTCTGCTAATCGCCCCATCTGTAATAATGAACAAGAGAATCTCAACTTGTTTCTTCGCTGGCATAGTGAGCAAACTAACACATCCTACCTCTGTTTGTTAAGTTAAATAAGATAAGGGGGCCAAGTCCAATGCAGCACGCATTTTAAAACAGGTAATCTCTCTATTCTCTGAAGCTACTCAGTCTGCCTAGTGTGCCAGAATTGTGCTGCCCACTATTGCATGAATGTCATTTCAGGTAACAACAACCTAGCCAAATAGGCTCTTGTGGAAGATTTTGCATCCATGGGTTTTAATTAAACACTTTATCATGTGACTTGCTTTGGCCAATGGGCAATAATAAAACTTGAACAAAAAGAGACCTTTAAACAGCTGACACACTGGGGTTTGTTTTCTCCCACTGCTCTGTGAACCCTGAAACATCTGTGTGAACTAGCCTGGGCTCATATGTTGAATGATGAGAAAAAAGTGACCCAATAATTTCCATCTTCCAGGCTGGCAGCCAGACAGCAGCCAGAAATATATGTGAGGTCACCTGAGACCCGACAGCCTCCCGCCAACCTGTCAACAGACTTCAGAAACATGAATAATCCCAATTGAGTCTGACCCAGATTAGAAGGACCACTCAGCTGAGTCCAGACCAGTGCCAACCTGTAGAATTACAAGGTAAATAAATAGTTGATCTTTCAGCCATTAAACTTTGGTGGTTTGTTTTCATGGAACAGATAAATGAGCTCTCTCTCTCAATATGTTTTTAAAATGTATAAATTTACTGGCTGAAGACAAATATGAAAAAGAAAGAGAAAGGAAAGGAAGAAAGAATGAAGGAAGAAGAAAAGGAATGAAAGAAAAAAGAGTGGGTGAGAGAAAAGGTGAATGAGAGAAAAGAAGGATTTGTACCCTGAATCTCGACATTTTCCCAAGAAAGAGCAGAAGAGACCTTATTTGCCATAATTTTTTTCTTGCTCACTCAATAAATTAGCATTCTGATGTAGAAATGCCAGATACATTAATTTAGGGGAGTGGAGGTGATAGCTGGGGAGAAAAAACTCTTCAAGAGCACCTTGGAAAGGCTTTTGTCTTAAATACACCAAGAACATGATTTAACATTTAAGAGCATTTTACTATCATTAATTAACATAGATAACTTACTCCATCCATCTAAGAACTCATTGGCAAAACTGAATGTCACGGTAATAATGAAAAGAGCAGTATGCCGATTTGTGCAAAATTAATCTTGAGCAGAACAGGGAAATTTGAATAGTAAAGATGAACTGTACTGGGACACTAGTGTATACATATTCCTGAATTAATATTAGATATATTTCAACCTTTTCCAGGGCAACTAGGCATTATAGAAGGATAAAAAGGAAATTTGTACAGTTCCCTAGGATAATATGTAAGCAATTGGTTATTCATTCCCCAAAACAAAAATATGCTTTCTGTGTTAAATTACAATCTCATCCTTAATGCGATGTGTCTTGGTAAACTGAAAGAGAAACAGAATGACACTTAGTTTGCAGTCAAAATGAATAATTGCAAACAATACAAGCTATAAATTTTTAATGGTGGCTTTTCACTCGGGATAGTGGGTGCAGGTAAGTCACTTTTGAAACACTTGACTGCTGTCTTTCACAACCCTAGCTTTGTTAGGAGAGAAAAAAAAAAAACTTAATAAAAAATTCGACAAAATGTGAACATGTACAAATTAGCTTAAAAATTAATTTTTCAACACAGACGATAGAATTGACTATTAAATTAGTATTCACTCTATAAATAATTACATCAGGAGGCTATACAATTAATAATGTTGTTATCTGTAAAAGTTATTGTTTAGAATTGCTTCTAGGGCCTTCTTTTCAAGTTCTATACTATTTATCAATTTACTGGAGAAATAAAATTTCTATGTTGCATCTTCCCAGGTCCATGAGCACTAGCTATCCATATTAATGGGACTAATGTCCAAAAAAACTGCAATTATCTCTACCACACATTAAATAGGCTCTTCCGGTGCTAGGAATATGTGATTTGCTACAGGATATCTGGGATGCCTTCCATCTGTAGTAGAAAGTGATATGAACACTGTGTATCCATGATCTTCATCCACAATGTTTACCCACCGAAGTTGAAAGTCCTGAGTGCGGTGACAGTCTCTCTATGCCAACAAGCCATCACTTAGGTTCCACACATTTTCTACTTGGATTCTTTATATGTTGGCCACAAATTCATTGTATGCTTTCCTCTATGTGCCATATTCACTGTGCTTTACCAACTCCATAAAATGCAAAGAGGACATAAAAATAAATTTTGTTGTCACTACAATTGGAGATAAATGGAAGGAGAATGAGTTTTGGAGTCAAACAAAACAAACGTCAAATCCTATGTTAGGTATTTGTTCCATCATTGCACTCCTACCCTGAAATGTTGCTAAGAGGATTAAAATGGTGTATGTAACTTACACAATGGCTTTGTGACCAGATGGCTTTATAATTCCATATTTTAGGGTAACTTTCCATACTAAACACAAGGCCATGGTCAATAAAATTAAAAATAGTGATAATTGAAAGAACATAGTGTGCTAACAATTATAAATATCTTTAAATAAATAACAGAAAACTAAAATGTTAATCAGGAGTGAAGTTACATGTATAGTGAACCCCTCATACAAAAACAGGCAAGATAATTTAGAAGTTTTATTTAAAGGGGATGAAAAAAAATTTTTTAATGTTTATTTATTTTTGAGAAAGAGAGAGAGAGACAGATAGAGCACAAGCAGGGTAGAGGCAGAGAGAGAGGGAGACACAGAATCCGAAGCAGCTCCAGGCTCTGAGCTGTCAGCACAGAGCCCGGTGTAGGGCTCGAACCCACAAGCCATGAGATCATGACCTGAGCCAAAGTCAAAATCTTAACCTACTGAGCCACTCAGGTGCCTTTAGAGGGGCAATTTTGACTAATAATGTTTTAATGGATTACAGTATTAATTTATTTCACCAGGAATAAATGTATCTCATGTTTTTTATTATAGTGACTTATTTGCTTATATAGTTTTTCTTTCCTGTTTTTAAATTCTTTTAATGTTTTATTTGTTTCTGAGAGAGAGAGAGACAACATGAGTAGAGGAGGGTCAGAGAGAGAGAGGGAGACACAGAATCTGAAACAGCCTTCAGGCTCTGAGCTGTCAGCATAGAGCCTGACGTGGGGGTCTAACCCACGAACTGTGAGATCATAACCTCAGCTGAAGTCAGATGTTTAACTGACTGAGCCACCCAGGCCCCCGCTGTTTTTAAATTTTTTGTAAGCACATCTAAACAGGAAATTTATGTGAAACTGACGTGGGGAACAAAGACAAAAGAAAAAAATTCTTATATCTCACAGTGCATTGACAAAGGCAATCTTAGCTTAATGTTACCCTGACCTCCAGGATCCTGTAACTCTCCTGTAACATACAAAAATTCGTTTGGAAATTTCCTTTATCTCTAGCCTCCAAGATATATGTTAGCAATCATCCTGCAAGCATACATCTGAAGGGTCTTATGACTAAAGTTTTACTAGACAGTAATAAATGACCTTTTCCTAACAAGAGCTCAAGGTCCTGGAAACCTTGGTTCCAAGTTTCTTAGAGATTTACACTAACCCTAACGTTGCTGACTTGAAAGTGTATAATTAGCCATTCCTCACAACCCATGTGCAGCTTCTTATGCCCATGGGTCCTTTATGTATTCATAAAGTGACCTTTTTGCACTGAAGACATCTCAAGAATTCTTTCTTGGCTATTCACTCTGAACCTCAACATTTCCATATCAAAACTAAGAGCTGGATTTCATCCCACTGTAGGACATCAAGACAGAAGGTCATAAAATGGGGCTAAGGAAGAAAAGTGAGTTATGCTTGTCCTTTTTTTATTATTTTATTTTATTATTTTATTTCATTTTACTTTGTTTGTTTGTTTATTCACTGCCTATCTGATTATTAAGGGAAGCAGAAGGGAACAAACACAGTATGTGAATCAGAATTTGTACCATGACTGAACTGAACTTACTAGCTCAGTGGCTGGAGTTTTGATATCTCTGTATTACTGCACAGTGAGAGGAACCACTGCCAATATATGTCATCATATGGAGGGGCTGAGGGAAACTTTGAAACAACAAACAAGGTACAGTTAAAAAAAGAACACAGGACTCCTACTCAAAATACGCCTACAAAACAAGAACATGACTCTCTCCAGCTCTAGGGATCATAGTGTCCTTCTACTGTTGCTAAACCTTGGCTTATCTCACCATCTCTCCTGTTCGCCCTTCTAGTTCTGTGAACTTTCTGGTAACCGGCATATTAAATTCACTGCCTTGAACTCTCCTACATGGCTTCTGTTATCCTGATCAAACCATATGAAATAGTCATAAATATGGATGAAAAAGATCGTATATATGGGAATACTTATAACAAGAGTTTGCTTTATATATCATTCAGGAAAACCGTAACTATACGATAAATTCTTCTGGAAACAAATTAATTCATCACATGCAAAAGGAAAATTTGAAATTGATTCTTGATCTCATAGTGTACTCCAATATTTTCTAATATATTAAAAATAGAAAAATAAATTACAACTTTAACATTGTTTTAAAATAGAAATTTATTTTTGTAATGCAAAAAAGGAAATTCTTCAGTAAGACAGTTCAATAAATAAAACAGATTGATAAAATTGGAAATATTAATATTTCATCATGACAAAAGATACATAAAGAGAGCTGAAAAAAACAAAATGAAAGAAAAGATTTGGAAGGTTTTAGCATCAATAATATATAAACAATGTCTAAAATCCATTAACAAAAGACAATAAAGTGGGAAAAAATATGTGCAGTCCATTCACAAAAAGGGTGACTCAAATGGCCAATAAATGTGAAATGATACTTTGCCCTACCAATAACCTAGAGCATACAAATTAAAAGAAAATTGAAATACCTTTGCAAGTTTAACAAAATCATACAAAATGCTTTTAAGCATTATTTGTAGTATATGTTATGGGCATAATAGGAGGTAATGGAAAGTGGTATACCTGCATTTTTGCTGGTGAGATGTAAATTCAACAGTTTGGAAAGGTCTTCAGCAATAATCAACACAATCAAAGACACATGTAACTTAAGAGTAGGAATTCTATGGTAGGCCTAAAATCAGAAGGAAAGATTTCACACTTGCACAAGGAAACATGCAAAATTTAGTTAAGTAATGGTTATAATGGAGAATTGGAAACTTCGTGGATTTACTCTAGTAGAATAGAGATAGGGTTAGTTGTGTGTGTGTGTGTGTTCAAGATAGCACTAAAAAATAATGACTAAATCTATATAAACCTACTTTGATACTTAAAAATATGAATTTGCTAACAAAGGGAAAAGTACAAAAACATATATTCCGATGATAGCATTAAGGGAAATTTTAAGAAGACAATACAGGATATTTTTACAATTTGCTGTGTAGTAAATGTACAAAAACAATATTATATGTATATGTTAAATTTAGGATGCTGCTAAATGTTGGATTGGAAGGAGAGGAAACAGGATGATGACCAGAACAAAGGGGTTTTTTGTATGGATCCTCTTATATCTTTTAAAAATATATAGGAAAATATGGGAAATTCTAACAATTTAGATGATGTTTGATATTTGAATGTGATAGAATTTAAAGTTATGAAATAACCTTTTATATAATCTATATTATGAGTATAGAAAATTAGAACGATAAACCTCCAAAATTATATTTTTAATAAATTTTTGTGTAAAGAGAGTATGAGTAAATATTAATTTCTTAGTTCATACTTTTCTGTTTTATAATATTAAAATATTATATTTTTGTTTACAATAAATAATTATCTTACAAACAGATTATAAGTTAATTATCTCACAAAGAATTGATGGGCATTGGATATTGTTTTTACACTAAATAATACTATTACCATTTGCTTTCTATGTATTTTAATATAGTCGCAAATTATATCTGTAACATACAGTATACCTATGTTATAACTATATATATATTTATATATATATATAAAACTATGGAAATGGGTTGGTATAAATCTGTCTTTTGAGTCTTTTCCTGCAACCTAATAAATTTGTTTGTTGAATAGTTTGTGAAAATGCTGGACAGCCAAAATTATCAAATACAAGAGGATCATTAATCAACCTCCCACCAAGTACAATATTTTCTTCTAACTATACACATATATAAGGACACTTTGATTCCAGTATTAAACTTTAATGCTTGGTAGATCTTTAACAAATTAGATATTTTTATCTATTGTGTGAAGGTAAAAAGAGTTATAAAACTCCTTTTCAGCTCAAAGTGATATATTTGTAGGAATAATAAATGTGATTTTAGTAGGCTGAGACTATGACAAAAATATATGCCAATCTAAATCATTTGGTATGTCTTTTTTCTCTAAGTTTTAATATTTTTTTAATCAGAGCAGAGTATATTTTCACATTTTATAGCATTTTTTGAAATTAAATCTGTTTCCAAGGTATTTCTGAATTAACTTAAATAGATTTTGTGCTAAAGAGATAATTCTGCACTGAAATGAGTAGCATTGAATGACAGCATTGCATATAGATGCCCTCTCTAATTAACTTAATTACAGTATTTTTTTCTACAATCTTAGTTCAATAAGGTCTCCTATTGGATATAAAGGAATTGCCCAAGTAATATATTATCACTTTTTAATATTAGTGTTAAAGAGGAAGCTTCTCTGGTTTCTCTTTCATTGTCTGGAGCTAATCATTTCTTAAATCACCTCCCAAATATTGATTTTTGGCCTGGGATAACAGACGTTTATTCATTTGAACCTAGTTTATCACTGTTTATTCTGGTTTCCAGTTCTTTTATTCAATAAGCATACAAATGGCACAAAGCAAAATAAAAATAAGTCCTGATTTTCCAGAAAGTAACCTTAAAATTCTTCATCAAGTCAAATACTGTGCTAGGAACTATGCAGTTAAAAAAATATATATGTAGATGTTTTTCTTGCCCTGTGATTCTAGTGATGCTATCAGTCTACTTGTTGCTTCCTTAATTCAAATATATTATAAAAAACTTAAACAAAATGTTTTATTTCCTTCATAGAAATGGACTTCAAAACTTTAATAGTAAGGTAGCTAACTCAAATGATTAATAGAAATAATGGACATTATTTCTGGGTGGCTCAGTCAGTAAAGCATCCGACTTTGGCTCAGGTCATGATCTCGCACTTCGTGGGTTTGAGCTGTGCTGACAGCTCAGGGCCTGGAGCCTGTTTTAGATTCAATGTCTCCCTCTCTCTCTACCTCTCCCCAACTCTTGCTCTGTTACTCTCTGTCTCAATAATAAATAAAAAACATAAAAAATTAAAAAAAAAGAAATAATGGACATGAGAGATGGTATTTTAAAAGCAACTTATCAATTACTTCTCAAAAATAAATTGTACATGTTTTATTTGAACCTTTTCATCTTTACTATATGAAGATTAGGATGTGGGTTATTTGTTTTTTAAAGAAAGGAAAAGATAATGAGTATAAAAATGGGTTGGGGACAGCCTTCAGCAACCTTGAGCCAAATGACTTAAATGGTTTATGTCAAGTGTGTAAATTACTTTACAGTAAAAAATACGTAACTTATAGCTTGCATATGTAAACCCTATACTCACATCCTTTTACAGTAATGCTGATAGGAAAAGGAATTCTTACATGCATGTGGAAAATAAATGTGCATGCATACAATATGTATAATGGCTAAATTAAATAGTTCATATCTATGTTATACAAACACTGGAAAGGATATCTATATATATTTGTAGATGGATAGATATAGATAGATTATACATAGATATAGATAGATAAACTGGATAATTATGTTCATACCATTTTGATAAATTATGATTCTTCAAAGGGACAAAGAGGTAAGAATAATTTGTAAGATAAAACTTCTGAGGTGTTGTTGTAAATGAAGGTGATATTCAAACTCCAGGAGCACCAGCTGACGAAAGATGTTTGAGGGTAACATTTGAAATGAATGTACAAAAGAGCTTCAGCTTTAAAAGGATCAACTATGCTAAACCTTCATTTGTTACTTGTAGTGTGTGGATAATAAACTAAATTATCTTCTCTAGAACGCAAAATCTAGTGGGTTTGTTTTATTCAATAATTCAGTCCAGACCTAGAACATAGCCTTGCATATAAGAAATGTTGAAGAAACATTTTTGGATAAATCAATCAATCAATCAATATCAGTTAATCCATGGATGCCTTTCATAGAGAAGTTTTGAGTTAGTCTTTACTAACTACTTCACACAGTGCCTACTGTATGCTAAGCACCCACTAAATATAACTTCTACTATAATTATAAATAATAATTAATAATATAGTTTTTCTATGCCTGTACTGTAATCAAAATAGAGTTTATAAAATTGGAGGTCATACCTTTATAAGATTTGATATATTTTCCTTTTTAATTGATTGCAGACTGTGTTCAAGATGACACATCATGTAAATATAGAACTTTATTTGGTGGTATTTGTGAGGTACAGGTGAAGTGACAAAGTGAATGAATGGGCAGAAAACAAACAAAAAAGTAATATATTCATATATATTCATAAACATTAGCTTTCTGATTTAGGACAAAATGAATGATGCACAGAAAACAAACAAAAAAAGTAATATATGCATAAAAATTAGCTTTCTGGTTTAGGACAAAATGAGAAATCTGTACAAAATAATTCTGCATGAAATGTTTTTAATGGCAAGTTAGAGTCTAGATTTGACAGCATATAATCAGTAATTATTCTTAAACTTGTGACAATATGATAAATATGTCACTGTAACAAGAACAATCTGGTGTAAATGTAGCAAAAGTTTTTAGCAACTTTTGAAACAATTTGACATTTTATGTCAAAATTTTGGTATTTGGCTTGCTTTTTGCCTCAAAAACTCCACTTCTAAGAACTTGTCCTTTGGAACTCATCTGTTCGAAATTTAAACTGCTCAGTGTAGACAAAACATTGCTTATGTTGCTGAATCATTTAACTCACCTAATAATGAGAGTTCCTAAACATATTATGATAAGTCCATTAGGCAGATTGATTTGTGGTCATTAAAAAGATATGAGGTAGGGTGCTTAATGAGGTTGAAAAAAAGGATAGTTTATGAAAGGAGGGAATTACAAAATATGGCTGCAATGATTCTATAATTTTTATGCAACATATGTATTCCTACTTATTCATAGCACAATGTGAATAGAAGACAATTTGAAAATGTTAATATACACACATAAGGAGTTCCTTGTATTTGTCTATATTTTTTAGACTTTTTGGTTCAAATATGTTTTGCTTTTATGGTAATTGTTTTAAAGAGGAAGTATCAGGTAGCATCATGCAGAATGGAATCGATTAAGGTGAAAATTGAACCACCTGCTGTGACAACATGAAGAAAAGTGTGACAAGGATTATGACTACAATAAAGATTTCTGAGTTCTACTGAACTACTAGTGAGTTGCACATAGGATGCTGTCGAAATGTGTTTAGAGAGTATTTTGTTGTTGTACTTGTTTTGAGAATGTTGTTCTTATGAGGTGTTGTTTTCATCAGTGATTCTTTATATAAACAATTTAAATTTCAAATGATAGATGAATACTTAATTAAATCCTATGTGTCAATTAAAAAATCTTTTTTTTAAAGTGTCCATTTATTTATTTTGAAAGAGAATGGAGAGGGGCAGAGAGAGGAAAGAGACCATCCCAAGCAGGTTCTGCATTGTCATTGCAGGGCCCCAAGAGCGGCTCAATCTCACAAACAATTGAGTTGAAATCAAAAGTCAGACAATTAACAAAGTGAGCCACCCTGACATCCCAAAAATATTTTCTTTTTTTAATTAATTAATAATTAATTAATTTTTTTCTGAGAGAGAGAGACAGCATGAACAGGGGAGGGTCAGAAAGAGAGGGAGATACAGAATATGAAACAGGCTCCAGGCTCTGACCTAGCTGTCAGCACAGAGCCTGATGCGGGGCTCAAACCCAAAACATGAGATCATAACCTGAACCGAAGTCAGACATATAACCGACTGAGCCACTCAGGTGCCCCAATATTTTCTTATCTACATAAATTAATATATATTCATGTCTCAGGTTTTTAGAATAGTTTGTTTATTTTGTCTGTATATATTCTTCGTTCAAAGAGATGTAGGGCTGAGTAAAGAGACACATAGTATATAATATAACATAAATTGAAATAACAAGAATATATAATACTGGGGTAGGGCCAAATCATATCCTTAGCAATGAAGACAATGCAAAACAATACAAATCTATGTATGTGTGATGGTTAGAACACATATTTTGTTTTTATCATTCTATGAATTCCATTAGTGAAAATAAATCAGGTTATTTGCAAAGTATCTAAGGCTTATAATATCAATGGGGCAGTTATTTTAGAGATTTACTATTAGACATCTTTTACCTATGAGTAATCATAAAACTCAAACTGTATAGTATAATTAACATCATCCTCAACAATATTTCTTACAGTGCATCAAATAAGAATTTTTCAAGTCTGTTTCCTACAGCACTTTTGAAAGAGACATAACAATGCTGTGCAATTCAGTAACATCAGTTCATTTTTATTTTGTGTGTGTTGAATAGGTTGTGATGACAGAACAAAAAGAATATTAAAAGGTCTACATATATGCACCCTACTTATATGAGTTTAATATTAATTTTAGAGAATTGAGTGCATTAAGCTTCTTTCATATATTGCTTCTTAAAATGTACTTTTTGGGCACCTGGGTGGCTCGGTTGGTTAAGCGTCCATCTTTAGCTCAGGTCATGATCTTGCAGTTCCTGAGTTCCAGCCCCACATTGGGTTCAGTGCTGTCAGCACAGGGCCTGCTTCTGATCCTCTGTTCCCATCTCTCTGCCCCTCCCCAGATTGTGCTCTCTCAAAAATAGATAAAACATTTAAAAATGTACTTTTGAAAATGTGTAGCTTTTTAAGTATTGTAGGTAGATGGAAACTATTCTGTATTTCTGATTAAATATGGGCCTAAATATCTTTGTGGTACTTAATAAAACATAAAATTTGGACATATTGTGAAAAGCCAAGTTAGCAAAATCTTAGAAAATAACCATTTTATTACTTACCTGTGCCTATTACTTGGTAACTTGGCCATTTCTATCCCTGGTATCATGGCTGTTAACAGTCAATAGAGCATTAGATATATCATAATCAGGTGATTACAATGTAGTGTGAAAGGAAGAATTATTTCAATGTTTTCACAGTGATAATCAAAATATTACTTATTTTAGAAAAAATAAAACCAAAAGCTTTAATTATCAGTAGAGGATTCCTTCCCATATTTTAATTTTTATGAATATACGTCTTTATGTATTTAAATATGCATGCTTTGTTTATTTATTTTTACATCACTGCTCAACTGTAAGGCATATTGATATCTTACTAAGACTCTGTCCAGACTACAGAGATGCTGATCTAAAGCCAATTAATTTCAAGAAGTAATATGTTTAATAAGAAAAGGGCTTTGATTTGATGCTTATGTACTTTAGTCTCATCACACAGTCTAGTCTATCATTCATCATGGCCTTATGCTTTATGAACGTACTCCTTATTTCTGCAAAGCATCAATAGAGAGAGAAGATTAACCATTATGGACAACTAGACAACTTATTCAAAGATTATTTCATTTATTTGGAAATTATTAGTAAATGAAAGAGAGAATAAAATAATAAAACAAAAGAAGGAAGCCTAACAAAAAGTGCTGCAGAATATGAGAAATGCAAAATTGGGAGATATTGGAATAGTCCAATATTGAAAATTTTTAACATATTTTCTGGATACTACATTCATCCTCCTAACTGGTTCCTGCTCTTGACAGTTAAGGAAGGGGCAACTAGCTTCCCACAAACACATCCTTTCATTTTGTGGTGTTCTTTGCAAGCAGCTGCTCCAAAGTTGTTGTCCAACAACTCTCCTTCTAGAGTCTCAAGTGGAAGATGAGCTGAGTGAGCTCATGGATGAAGGCTGTGATTCCTAATCATTGTGTGAATGTAAACCATTGTTCAGTTTTATTGTTCTCGAAGGCACTTAGCTTCTAATATACACTGTATGTGTGGTTTTTGAGCAGAAGCTGTTTTTTCCCTGAGGGGACATTTAAGAATTTCTGACAAAATTTTCAGCTTTCATGATGGAGGAAAGGAATCCTGGCATCTATCAGGTAAAACCAGAGGTGTTGCTGCTAAAAATCTTCTAGTACACAGGATGAGCTCTTGCAGCAAATTATTATCTGTCCTGAAATACCAAAAATGCCAAGGTTAAGAAACTGCTCCATGTTTTACTTACTTATTTTGCATATGCTCTATCGTTTCAGGGACTCTGGGATTTATAGAAAAAGATATCTCTCATATCCTTGGTTCTTAGATAGTATCTGATATACAATAGATGGTTAATAGTAGTTCAAAGAATAAATGAATAAATGGGAAGTTTTAAAATTTATACATAGATATTTCTAGATGATTGAACTTTTCCCACAAACAGTTCTAGGTACATTACAAATAAACTGAACAAAATATTTATATCTAGGAAACCTCTTCCAAAATAATATTTTTAAAAATGTATTTTATATTTTTTCACAGGGAACATTTTTAATATTATGATATTTATGAGAAATGTAAAGTAGTAAAAGCTATATTAGCAACAATTAAGGCAATGCAGTGGGAAATTTGTATTCAGATATTTCTGGACTTAGCTTAACTTATCCCTTTGAGAAAGGCATGTCAAAATGACCATTATCTCTTCCTTCTCTGAACTGCTCTAACCTTTTTAGCCACTGCCACCCATATTAATCTGCAATAGTATTAGGATATATCCTTGTTTTAAGAATGACAGCAAATTTCATTAATACAGATATACAATGGCAGGCTTACGGCAAGACTTTCCTGCTTTGTGTGCTTCGTACAAAACATCACATCAATAACTCAATTTTATTTTAGCATGTCCCATCTTAGTTTTCCAGAAAACACATACACATTAAATCTTATCACCTCTCAGATTTACACTAAGGGTTAGAAACTTAATATGAGAATCACATTTCAACTGGATTCGGTATTTTCAATTCAGAAATAATTGATTTTTCTTCTTCATTAGGAAGTATAAAGGATGAGAGAAAATAGATATATTGCCATAAAATCAAAGAAGTGTATGGGAACATATTGTAAAGCGTGAAGAAAATTAAGATAGAAACGTTGATCCATTAATGACTACCTTGATTATGAAAGACATTGTTTTGGATTCTATTCATCTTCTAAAAAATGCTCTAAACTTGGCTTTATTCTTTTTGTGGCATTTGATGTATTATAACTATTATTGTAATTAATTAATTTATTAATATATTTATTTTCCAGTGAGTTATTCAACAATAATTACTTAAAATCCTTGTAATCGCTCCTTGGGGAGGTGACAGGTTAAAAATGACATAAGCTCTCCATGCAAAAGAGCTTTTGTTCTAATGAGAAAAGCAGACGCATATGATAACACAGACCAGAATGTAGATTCTTGGATAATCACATATTTTATATTCACTTTCAAGCTTGATCTTACTAATGAATTCTGATGATTACTTAGCATCTTTTATTACTACATAGAGCATAAATCACTTTAAAAAGCCAGCATTTCTTTTATCCTATTCCTATGGCCTATGTATTTTAAGAGAAGTCAAGGAATGTAAGCTAATTTTAATTCCTGGATTTTGCCTAGTATACGATAACGAATATTTTTTTTTTAACGTATCTCTGTTATCAGTCCTAATTTTCACTACTTGATTTCTATGTCTGCTTAGACGTTTTAACTTCAATGTCTTTGTTAGATTACATAAAACCGAGAAAAAAATGTTCTTGAGGCAAGTCAGAATAAATAGTTGAGTAAGTAAGAATGAATGGAAATTTGGAAATATATTGAAAAGCACTTTCTGAAAATATAATTAATGCTATAATTAAATTAATGGTTATATATCCAAAAGCTTAGCTCAATGAGAAGGAAATGTAAAAGGCAATGTGTAAAAGACAATTTATACTCTTTAAATTAAAAATCACTAATGTTACAAAAAACACTTTTTATAAAATAACTAAATGAAAAATACAGATTCACTAGGGAGATATTAAATTGACTATTTTCAGAGTAACGCAGAGAAGAAAATAGATGGGAATTTCACAAAACTGGAAATTAGGTCATGCCTCATGGTAAAAGTCAGAGAACTGCTCAATTGTGTATTAGAAAGAAGAAACAGTACATAAGAAATGGAAAAGTAATAGGAAATCCCTTTTTGGGTTGTGTAACACCAACAGATCATGGAAGAACATTTTGTCATCACAATATAATACAAGATAATATAGATAAGAGCAAGTTTAAATATGTTTATTACTTTCTAACTTTGTAATTATTTGTTCTTATTAAATATCCCGAATATATATTAAAAAGATTGTAAGATTAGAGATAGAGAGCTAGAAAAAAATAATACATTAACTTTATTATTAAACCTATACCCTAATTCAGACCAACTTTATTTCATTCAGTATCTAGTCCATAGCACTTTGCCTCAGTACTCTACATACTGTCATGTAAATCTGAATTTTCCTTACCAGACATGCTGGACTCTTTTAGCACCAACTAAGTTATTATTAGCATTGGACAAAAGTGAAAATATGCAATATTGGACAAATGTGCAAATGTTTAATATTTAAGAGATAAAAATACAGCAGCAGCCATTTTGCTCAGAAGGTTACTGTTGCTTGAAGGAAAGGAGAGACAAGAACAAATGTGCTGGTGGGTCCAGATCCTGCTTTCCATACATCACTAAGAAGTCACCTTTCTACTTGCTGGCTGTGCTGATACATCACTCTTGGCTCAAAACTAGTGCTTTTTTATTTTCAAACTCAGGAAAGTAGCAACCGCAGAGACAAACGCAAACCCTTAATCAATAAAACTAAAAGAGAGATCATTGAAAGAATAAAGCACAGTAAAACTAAAAACCATCTTTAGAAACATAACAGAAACCTCTATGTTAGCCAGGAATGAAGACACACTTCTGTTGGATTCTTCATGCAAAAACAGGCAGGAAAAGCTGGAAACTTTTATCTTGAGGGGAAATATTGATTAATAATTCTCCATGGATGGTATATAAATTTATTTCAACAAGAGTACATTTATCTTACATTTTGCCCCCCCCCCATTATGTTGGCCTCTTTCTTTGCACAAGTATTTCTTCACTTTCTTTCTTTTTTTTGGAAGTATATTAAGAAGCACATGTGGAGAGGGCATTTATGTGAAACAGGAGTCTGATCCTCATTAAACTCAGAAGGGCAATAGCCACAATATCCTGCCACAGATGTGTACGCCAGGTCACCATTATGGTTCTACTCTAGCACAAGGGTGCACCTAGTTCCTAGATTTTCCTGGAAATCCTCACCTGCTCCAGGGCATGTAACTGACGTTCTTCTGATCTTCTAACCCCCTTTTCAGTTGTTTACTCTTCTGGCTCCTCCAAAATTGGGTAAAGTGAGATTCCTTATTTCATGATCCCTATGGTATCTGTGCTTTGCTAATAGAACACTGCAGAACTCAACAAGGTAAACATCATATTCTACTAATTTATATCATTTACAGATTCTTGTTCTATCATGGCTATCTTTTCACCATTTTCTGTGGTCTTAACTCACTTGCACTACTATAATACGTTTCTCTCTAATTAGCCTAAACCAATTGTTGAAAAGAAATACCATCAAACATGTTTGTGCTGTTAAATCAGGTTATTCATCAGAATCCCTTAGGCAACTTGCTAAAAAATATAGGTAAATAGACCCTATTCCAGAGCCTTAATATAAGAATCATTTGAGGTAAAGGCCAGGAAATTTGTTTTTTTTAAAAGGACTCATCAATGTGACTAAAGTATCACTGGTGTTGCAAATTATATCAGTATTCGATTGTAACTAAATTTATGTTTTAAAATAATAATACTAGCGGTGCCTGGGTGGCTCAGTCGTTATGCGTCCGATCTCAGCTCAGGTCATGACCCTCCAGTCCATGGGTTCAAGCGCCGTGTTGAATTTTGTGCTGACAGCTCAGAGCCTGGATCCTGTTTCAGATTCTGTGTCTCCTTCACTCTGCCCCTCCCCAGCTTGTGTTCCACCTCTCTCTGTCTCAAACATAAATAAATGTTAAAAAAATAAAAATACTAATTATTATTATTGGAAACCTGGCACATCAACTCTATAAGTTGTGTATGTTTTGTAATCTCTAAACTATAATTTCCTTGTATTAAAGTAGAATTAATAATACTGCCCAACAGATGACTAACAGGTATATTACAGAAGTCACAGTTATTTTGCCTAAAAGATCAATGATAAAATAAGATCATGATAAATAAGGTAATGATTTTGAAAAATAATACAAATTATTAACCTCAGTACAATGACAGAGTCAGTCTAAAACACCATTTGATCAATTCACTCTACACATTAAATCCCTCCAAGTTATCCTATTATTACCAGTGACAAAAAGGAAGCCACATTTCCCTTGTATACTTTGGTCAAAGTCTGTTAACCATGTAATTTTATGCTACTTATGCTGAAAATCTCAATGCCCCTCTAGTTTTCCTTCTTGCTATTATAAACATTTGTTCTGAATGCAGGTTACCACACTGATAAAATATACAAACACATTCTCTTGGAACTTAGATTTTAGTGGAAGAGAGAGAAAAGATGAACAAAATGATTAAGAAAAGTATTATATGCCAGGAATAACCATTGTTAATATAAAACAGAAGAAGCAAGAAGGAATATCAACTTTGCAGAAGGTAGTTAGATGTGAGAACAGTGGCTGAATGATTTATTTGGGCAGATGGACCGTGAAAAGTTACATAGGCAGCCTTGATAACTGGTATATGCAGGGAAGTTCATATCACCACTTCATATCCCACCACAATATTAAAAGTTTTCTTAAGAAATGTGTTATAATCATACTAAAACTTAACTGTTCATAAACTTTTTTTTTCCTATTGGCAATTTCATTCATGTAACCTAAAAAATTTACTCTGGATTATAGGCATAGTCATTTGCCAACATTAAAGTAGAATCCTAAAGAGGTGTTGTTAAATAGTTACATTTTATATTCCATAACACCTGACTAATCACTTTCCAAAACTTAAGAAGATATAGACAGCATAACAAATGAAGTAATGATAACATTCCGCCCCTGTTCCTGATAAAACACATCAAATTAGAAATAGAAAAGAACTTGCCAGATTTTTAAATAAATTTATTAACGTTTATTCATTTTTTGAGAGAGAGAGGGACAGAGCATGAATGCGGGAGGGACAGAGAGAGAGGGAGACACAGAATCCAAAGCAGCCTCCAGGCTCTGAGCTGTCAGCACAGAGCCTGACATGGGACTCAGACTCACGTACCGTGAGATCATGACCTGAGCAGAAGTCTGACGCTTAACCGACTGAGCCACCCAGGTACCCAAGAACTTACCAGATTTAACAAAGGATATCTATGAAAAACAAAAGCAAAATCAGAAAACAACATACCTAATGGTGATATATTAGAACTCATGTTTGGAGACTAAAAATAGATAAGAATGCTTATTTATCTCTAATTCTATTCAACAGTTTGCTGGAAGTTCTTGACTCAGGTAAAGGAAAGAGCATATAATAAATTGAAGAAAAAAAACTACATTCTCAAATTACAAGATTATGAAAGCAGGAAATCTAGAAAAATCTACAAATGCATTATTACAACTTCTGTAAGTGAATTTCTGAGAACTGCTGGATAGAGGCTCAATGTACAAAAATTTCCATTCTATGGACATTTAGTAAATAATTAGAAAATAAAATGGGAAGGGGCGCCTGGGTGGCTCAGTTGGTTAAGCCTCCAGTCATGAACTCCTGGTTCATGGGTTCAAGCCCCATGTCAGGCTCTGTGCTGACAGCTCAGAGCCTGGAGCCTGCTTCAGATTCTGTGTCTCCCTCCCTGCCTCTCCCCTGCTCACACTCTCTTTCTCTCTCTCTCAAAAACAAATAAACATTAAAAATATATAAATAAGAAAATAAAATGGGAACTAAAAACATTTAAAACAACATTAAAAACATATGATAATAGCAATAAATCTACTCAGAAAATATAAAGTGTCATTAAGTGATAAGAAAAACCTACATAAATGTAAAGATATATCATATCTATGGATTGATAGGCTCAATATTAGAAAGATAGCACGATGCCCCAATAAATTAAATTATTCAGTATAATCCCAAACTAAATGTCAAGATTTTATTTTTCTGTTATGATATTGGCAAACTCTTTCTGAAATTTGTATGATGATTCAAAGAGCAAAGAATAGCAAAGACAGTCTTGAAGAGAAATAAGGAGGTGGGATTACTTTATTCTTTTAAATATAAGTATTTATTATGAAGCCTTGCTAATTCAGGCTCTGTTTTATGGGTAGTACAATAATAAATATATTAATGGCAAAGAATACAGTGTTCAGAAACAAACTGATATATATAAATACACATGATTTTTGATAAAAATGATGTAGTAGAACAGTGAGGAAATAGTTACTTAATAAATTTCAATTTGGCATTTATTGTACAACATACACACATCAATTCCAGGTTTAATGTTTATAAAGATTATAAAAGCTTCAGAAAATGTCAGAGGAAATATTTTCATAAACTTGGATAAGCAAACATTTATTGAACAGTACATAGGCAAACACATGTATTGTAGAAATATTTATAAAAGACAAGATGGATAAATTAGATTACATTAGAATTAAAAATTTCCTTTAGTCAGAAGACTAAAAAGCAAGCAACAGAAGAGTACATAAATCCATCACATAGTAACTAAAAAGTTGACATATCCATGCAAATATGCATGAATCAATATTAAAATTTTTCCTCTTAATCAATATTTTAAAATAAGACAGAAATAGCAATAGAAACATATGTAAGGTACATGACAGACATCATAAAAGAATATCCAAATGTTCAGTAAGTATTTGAAAAAGTAATATATATTTTCACAGTGCATTTTAAAGTCATATTTTAGGGGCGCCTGGGTGGCTTAATCGGTTAAGCGTCCGACTTTCGCTTAGGTCATGATCTCGTGGTTCGTGGGTTCTAGCCCCGCGTCGGGCTCTGTGCTGACTGCCAGCTCAGAGCCTGGAGCCTGTTTCAGTCTATGACTCCCTCTCTCTCTGTCCCTCCCCTGCTCACGCTGTCTCTCTCTCTCTCCTAGAAATAAATAAAACATTAAAAAAAGTAAAAAAAAAAAAGTCATATTTTATATCAAAACATACAATGATGTCACTATCCACCTACCAGGATGATTACTATTAAAGACAGACAATTCCTACTCTTGATCAGCTGGTGAAACTACTGGAATTTTAAAATTACTAGTCAGACTCTTAAATACAGAAAACAAACTGAGGATTGCTGGAGGGGTTATGGGAGGCAAATTGGCTAATTGGGTAAGGGACGTTAAGGAAAACACTCACTGGGATGAGCACAGGATGTCATACACAGGGGATGAATCACTGGAATCTACTCCTGAAATCATTATTGCACTAAATGCTGACTAACTTGGATGTAAATTAAAGCATGAATAAAATTAAAAAAATAAAATTACTGATAGGACAACCTCTTTGCAGAACTGTTGGGCAATCCTCTAATAGCTTAGGAAACAAAAGCAGAAATAAACAAGTGGGAGTGCATTAAACTGAAAGGCTTCTGCACACAAAGGAAACCATCAACAAAATGAAAAGTTAGATATTTGCAAATTGTGTATCTGATAAAGGATTAATATCCAAAATATATAAGAAACTCATAAACTTGATAGCCAAACTAATAAACAACCTAACTGAAAAACAGGCAGAGAAGTTGCATATACATTTCTGCAAAGAAGACATGCAAAAAGCCAATAGGTATGTAAAAAGGTGCTCAACATTGTTCGTCATCAGAGCAATGCAAATCAAAACCACAATGAGATATCACCTTCAAATCTGTTAGGATGGTTATCATCAAAAAAGATAAAAGATAAGTGTTGGTGAAGATGTGGAGAAAAGAGAATTCTTACACGTCATTAGCGGGAATGTAAATTGGTATAGCCATAATGGAAAATAGTATAAAAATTAAAAATAGAACTACCACATAATTCAGATTTCACTGTTCTGTATGCATAGCAAAAGAAAATAAAATTGGTACCTCAAAGAGATATTTATGTTCCCATGTTCTTTGCAGCTATATTCACCATAGGCAAGATATGGAAACAATTTGTGTCCATTGATGGATAAATGGACACAGAAATATATATATATATATATATATAATTATAATTATATAATTTATAAAAAGTCTTATAAAAAGGGGATTTTTTTTTTCAACAATCTGATAAACTTGGAGGACATTATGATAAATAAAATAGGCCAGATACAGGAGGAAAAATACCATATGATCTCATTTTTATATGGAATTTATAAAAGCCTAACAATTAAAGCTGAGAGTAGAATGGTGGTTACCAGAGGCAATAAGGTGGGAGAATTGGTGCAAAATTACAGTTATATAAGATGAATAGTTTCAGAGCTTTAATGTACAGTATGATGACTATAGTTAATAGTACTGTGCTGAACATTGGAAATTTGCTAGGTAAATTTCAGATGTTCTTACAATTCACACACACAAAAAAATGATAATTGTGTAAAGAGGTATATTGTTGATTAGCTTGACTGTAGTAGTAGTTTCACATATAAAATCATCATGTTGTATGCCTTAAATATATATTTTATTTATATTTTTATTTAAAAAGTAAATATATATATAATAGTCTGGATGATGGTAGAAGTTGAATGAGTGAATGGAAGTGACATCACATGTCAAGCTTTGTTTTAAATCACTAATACATAAAATTATTATCATCCCATATCATTTAGTGATCATATATTTTGTTTTTATCTAAAAAGAGGTCTGGTTTTTTATGAGGATTCTTTTATTTTTTATTGAAATGTAATTGACACACAATGTTACATTAGTTTCAGGTGTACAACATAGTGATTCAATTTGTACACCTGAATGTACATTGTGTACATTATGCTGTGCTTGCCACAAGTGGAGCTCCCTTGTCACCATACAAAGACCATGTAGTTTTAATTCCTGTAGATGCACACAACCTAAAAAACAAAAACAAAAACAAAACAGAAACAAAAGAAAATTAGAGCACTAACTGAAAAGCAGAATGAGGAATCATACAGATAATGTGTAAGTACTTAAGAAGTATGCTACCTAATTACTTGTAATGCCTGCTGCTGATTTTCTTTTTTTTCTTTACAGTAGTATTAACTTTGCTGATTTCAATAATTATCAGAACTGTACATGATGTGGACAGTTGAAATAAGGGACAATTGAACTCCTTAGATTACATATATTTTTTAATGTTTTATTTTATTTCTGAGAGAGAGAGAGAGAGACAGCGTGAACAGGGGAGGGTCAGAGAGAGAGGGAGACTAAGAATCAGAACAGGCTCCAGGCTCTGAGCTAGCTGTCAGCACAAAGCCCGATGCAAGGCTCGAACCCACAAACCATGAGATCATGACCTGAGCTGAAGTCGGACGCTTAACCGACCGAGCACCCTAGATTACATATTTTTAAAGAGTACACAGGGAAGGAATAATTGTGGTAGGAAGGGTGGCATAGAAAATAATTTGGAATATATTTGCACATCTATGCTAATAATTCTCTGTCCTCTTCTAGAGGAAAATGGAGAAGAAACTAAATGCTCTCACACAGACACCAGTAAAAATTATATTTGCTATTCTACATTTTAACAATATTTATGACTTTCTATCCAGATTTCATGAACCAAGCACTTCCGGAGACATGTGTAAAGTTGATGACAGCTCACTCCAGAGAAGAAACAGCAGTCATTATTTCATAGGGATGAATCATTTTGAAAGTCCTGCATCTTTATCTTAACTAATCTCACCAATCTTACAAGGAAAATTTATCATTTCCATTTTAAAAATAGACAGGCTATATTATTTTTCTATATTCAAACTAAAAATGAATGACAGAACCTGTAGCTGACCCCATGCTTACACGATACCATATCAAAAACCTATCTGCTCTGCCACACAACCAGTTAAATAATATGTAGAAACTAAAAGTGTCAAGTGTAGGAGAAAAAGCAGGAAGAAATTTCAGATAATGTGCCCTCCTATGGAAAGATGCGATGACCTTAAAGGAAAGGACAATTTTAAAATTGATTTGAAAGAAAATCGTTATTGAAAGTGGAACATTAACATATTCTATAAGGCATTCATCCTTCTAGATTATGTACTCATACATATACTATAATTTAATAGCATAATTAATAGGTATATTCAAGCTTAGGAATTTAGTGTTACAGAAAAGTATATTGCTAAGTTCTTAATTGATCTTTAGGAATTTCAAGTTTATTTTTAAGATTTTTGTTAAAGTTTAATTTAAAAAAAGTGTTTTAAAGGCCCATTTAAAGAAAGAGAAAGCAAGTGTAACTGCATCAATTGGTTTTTAAGCAGCAGGGTTCCTTGTTAGATCTCAGAAAATTATATCACTTATATTAGAGATAATAGGGCATAGAAGCATGCCTCCTCTCAAGCAAAATGTATAGGCAGCATAATTCAATAATTAAAAATTTAGATGTTGTCAAATAAAATTAAATCTGGATTAAGGTAAAGATAGATTTTATTCAAAGGATTATTGCAATAAGGGAAAAGAGACTGTATCAAAAATGAGGGGAAATACAGAGAGAGATTGATAAGAATCTCAAAAGTCATGAAAAAAAGGGTTGTCTGTTATCGGGAAAGACAACTACGGCTGCAAAGAATGGCCGTGTGACTGGAGGACAGTTCATCGGTGACTCTTCCTTTGTGGTCCACAGTTTCTCTGGAGGTACTGGTACAGAAAAGTTGTATACTGACGGTGGGTCAAAATTCAAAACTTGGGAGTAATGAGAGAAGAGTTTAACTAAAGTTTGTTTAAGTTTGTTAACAGTACATTTTCCCCCAATTAATCAGTGGGGACCAACAATTCAGCTACTCTTTTATGAGGCAACATAGGGGAATTTGGAGGGTCTGTGTCTGGGGTCTTGTCATAGGAAACCCAGCTCCTGGAACAAAGGAAAGGGTTTTGTTTTTGTTTTTGTTTTGTTTTGTTTTGTTGTGTTGTGTTTTAACCATGGCTACTTCCAAGAGTATAGGACTCTGTCCAAAAGAATTTTTACATTGTCAATGACAATCATTTTTCCCATGTGCCATTTTTCACAAAACAAAGTCAAACACTTTAGCCAACTTATAGCATGCTTAGAAATAATTAAAATGAAAAATAACATAAACTATGTTAAATTAATCAAACAAGGAGGCCATTAGACTGAGGTGGTTCTAATCTCTTGGGAGCCTTCTATGTAAGAGAAAATCTAAGCCTGAAAATTTTCCAAAGATATTAAATTTAAACCTAAGAACACCTAATTACAAATAGCCAAATAGGCTTTAAGCTATAGTCAATCTATAATTTCCTTACTTTTTGTTCACCTCTTCTCTATGAAAGTCTCTCCCTGATTCCTGATGATCTAGTGCTCCTAACCACTTCTGATTCCAATGAATTTTTAAAACTGAGATATACTCTTAAATACTGTCAGATGCCTCAAGTCATCTTTCAAATGATTTAAATCTTAAATTTTTACAAATGTCCAAATGTTTGTTTATTTTTGAGAGACAGAGAAAGAGCACGAGCTAGGGAAAGGCAGAGAGAGAGGGAGACACAGAACCTGAAGCAGGCTCCAGTATCTGAGCTGTCAGCACAAAGCCCAGTGTAGGTCTTGAACTCACAAAATGTGAGATCATGACCTAAGCCAAGTTGGTTGCTTAACCGACTGAGCTACCCAGGCGCCCTTCAAACAACTTAAATCTTGATCAGCTTCGTAGTTCCTATGCACTTAATCCAACTATACAAAGATGTCTGAGACTCAGCCTATTGTTGCAAGCTTGCTCTTCCCAGGGCAAATCACTTCACAATTTTCATGGCCATATTTTTGATTCATACTATCCAAAAGTTTTCTTTCTGATAGTTAAAGTGAATGCTTTTGACCTAATATTTTAGGAAGTAGAAAGAATGACAATTAAATTGGTTTTAGAAATATTTATTATCTTGTTAGTTCCTTGATGTAAGTTTTCCCTTAATTCATTCAGATTGCACTTCTTTTACCACATTATAAAGATGTCTGTATCAGAGGAATGATTGAGATCCATGCATATGTTAAATAAATAGATTGTCTAAAAGCATCTGAACTTTACTTTTAACATAGTTTTTGAATCAGTCTGCTTTAAAGTTGCAGAAATATTTGACAGCACATTCAGAATTTTCTAGACCCAGAGGGGAGATTCAGAGAAGTGTTGGGAAGATTAAAATGAGAGGAAGAAGAAGAAGAAGAAGAAGAAGAAGAAGAAGAAGAAGAAGAAGAAGAAGAAGAAGAAGAAGAAGAAGGAGAAGAAGAAGAAGAAGAAGAAAAAGAAAAAGAAAAAGAAGAAGAAGAAGAAGTAGAAGAAGAAGAAAGGGGTGGAGAGGAGGAGGAGAAAAAGAGAAACGGTGGAGAGGAGGAGGAAGGAAGGCAGAACATTCCTGTCCAAACTCACACAATAATAAAAACAATAAACTTTGCTCTGATTAATTTGTGCTTGGCCCTAGTCCCATGCTAAGAACATTCTATATCATTTCACTATCCAAGCGTCCTTTCTTTTTCTGGTCTCTGCTGAGGACACTTGGCTGCAGGTAACTCTCAATCATTTGTTCTTCTAGTCCAGACACCAAAAAGAGCCTCTCATTTTCAACTCTAGTCTCTGGGAAGCTAGCTAATGATATGACTTGCTTTAAATATTCTCTCCTAGGCAATTTAAGCTATGAGTAAGATTTGGGTACTACTGCATAGGTGATGCCAATCGAATATCATACCCATTCCCCAATCAGTCTACTCTGAGAATAACTTTATTACATTGCTGCCTCAGCTAAACCTAAAAATAAAGGGGAAAAAAATAAGGAATTTCCATATAAACTCCAAAGCATGGTGTGTGTGTGTGTGTGTTATAGTATGTATATATAGAGAAAAAAAGGGACAAGAAAAGTAATGACTATACTTGCACAGCATAGCTCTTATAGTATTAAAATTGTACCCACTAGTATTAAAATTATACATTCCAGCACTCATTGTTTGCAGTACATTACACTGATTATCTTTCCTCTGTGTCTTTTGTTTCATAAAAAGTTGATGAATGAAACACATAGGTATAAAATTTAAGATTGATGTTGTTCACTACTACTGAAAAAGTGATAGTCATTATTGAAGACCTTAAAATGTTTAAACATACAATTTTAAATGGATTACCACAATATTTGTTTACACTTCTAAGAAGCCTTTTACATCGTATTGCTGCAGAGAATTATTTTAGCCAAAGTTAACTCTTCTGAATCTTTGGAGATTCTGAGAAGAACTGCTTTTTTTTTCTGTTTTAAAGAGTTCCATCACAATTTTAGCTGTGTATTTCAAGTCTTAAACTTGATAGAAAACCATATGTCATGAGCACCTGAAATAACATCTTTGCCATTCAGTACCTAAAGCAAACTGCTATTGGAAAATAATGCTGATCATAATTTTAAGTTTGTGGAAAGGAAATAAATGTAGTAAAATCTGGAAGTTAGAGGGCAACTTTAGGTAATATATATGATCACTTCATTGGAAAAGAAAGTTACCTCTTGAAATTTTAAAGTTTCTCAAGGTTCTACCAATTTTAAAAGCCAGGAATGGAACCCTGTTCTTCTGATACATATGCCAATATCTTCCCAGCACACATTCTGTTACTTGAGTTGAATTAAACTATAAGGCAATCTCTGACAGAAAAATTTGCTGACGGTGAATAAGTGATAACCAACAAACCATTATGTTTACATTAGAATTCCTTAAAATAACATATATTGTTGTCGTTTCTTGCTCTTCCAAACAGTAATAGCTAACTCTGAAAATCATCTAGAAAAATAGGTAAATAAAACTAAAGACCAAGGATGAAAAATGAAAATATATAAATATGAAATATATCACTAATTTGCATTGGATATTAGATTCAGTTTCAAGTATTGAGATATGCAAAATAAATTGGAACAGGGAAAATAAAGCAGATGACCATGGAAATTTGTTTGTTGCAATAATGGATAATTAAAGCAATGTAAATACATTTCCTAAAGAGTATTAAACATAAATAACTTGTGGGGCACCTGGGTGTCCTAGTGGGTGAAGCAGTCAACTCTTCACCTTTTGAAGACTTTTTGGGCTCAGATCATGATCTCACGGATCATAAAATTGAGCCCGACATCAGGCTCTGTTCTGACAGTGCAGAGCCTGATTAGGATCCTCTCTCTCCCTCCCACTCTGTTCCTCCTCCTGTTCTCTCTCTTTTTCTCCCTCTCTCAAAAGAAATAAACATTAAAAAAACATAAATAACCTTACATATTAAAAATAAGTCTGATTTTCTTTTATTTCTATACAGAGGATTGGCCAAACATCAACATATGATTGTTTTTAATAAAATCAAAAGAGATGTCAAGAGATATGTTTTTGGAGTTTTTTTGTTTGTTTTTCCACCAGAAGAAAATGATAAATATGAAGGGATGAAGATGTCAGACAAAACAGCTAAGGTAAAACACAGAGGTTATGTAAGGAAAAGGATAAACCATCTACCAGGGAATTGGAGGACTAAGAATGGGTGAACTTGAATGAATAGACTGCCCTGTATCATTTCCCTAAATATTTCTTATCTTCTATTTTTGATTTTCTAACAGTCATTTAATGAACCCTTTTCCTTAGTGTTGCAACCACTTAATGTTTATCTTTAATCTACATTCAAAATGTACAAAATCATTATATATTCAGTTCATGCAATTCATTAGTAGTGTATGTGTGTTGCCTTTTAATTTGCTAGATTAATGGGAGGTATGCACACTAAGAACAATCATATTAGTTTGCTATAAGTCTAAGGTGTGGGAAAATCTATCTGAAGAGTGACATGATGACATGATAATACTTTTGTATTCAGTTCATCTTATAATTTTTTAATTTAAATTAATTGTATTTTATGTTCTGACCACACCCTATTTTTTAAAACCTAGACTGCTGATCAAAATTAATAATGCTTATATTTTTCAACGTTATACTATTTCAGAATAAGATAATTTTTTCATTTAAATTTTACCATGATTTCATTTAGC
Source organism: Hyaena hyaena (assembly GCF_003009895.1). Classification (NCBI taxonomy): domain Eukaryota; kingdom Metazoa; phylum Chordata; class Mammalia; order Carnivora; family Hyaenidae; genus Hyaena; species Hyaena hyaena. Next base: position 179,767 of record NW_024081693.1, read on the forward strand.
AGATAAAGGGAACTGAATTTCAGGGAGATTTTAGAACCAGCCAAAATAACACAGAGAAAAAGAAAACTTAGGATTTAAATCAAGGATGGTCCAATCATAAAAATTAGGCTTTTATCTATTAAAAGTACATGCTATGTTTATTACCACAATGAATTTTCCCAGGTGATCAACAGAAGAGTGATTATGGATACAAAAATTTTATCAAAACAATTTTTAATTGATAAATTAATTATAACCACTAAATTATTATGTCCTTGTTGTATAAGTAATTTTTAAAAGATTAAATAAGCATAGTTACTAACTCAACTTTCTAACCTGTCATTTAATATGTGAGCCGTTATAGGTAGGAAACCAGTCTTCTGACATCTAAGTTATTGTGTTATTATCACAGGGCTAATTTAAAATTGGACTTGCCTCAGGCATGGCTTATCTGAATCTTTAGAAAAGATTATTAATTTCTTGTATATTGTTTCCTATGTTTTCAGAAAGCGTTCAATAGACAGAAATATCCTCAAATCATTCACTTAACATACAATAATCAATTACTTATTATGAACAAGGTACTTCATATAATGCTTACTATGTATTCATAACTATAAATCCATGAAGCAGGTAATATTTTACCCAAACATAATGCTGAGAGCACTGAGACTCAAAAACTGAGCAAAATAGTTGAGTAAATATTTAACTCATTGAACACTAAAGCAGAAACTCTTATATCAGACTTTATTTCAAAGAAGATTTCAGGTAGGAAGACTAATCAAGAAATTGTTAAGGTAGGTTAGGTGATGGTACTACCTTAAATGGTACTCTAAACTAGGATATTCATCTTAAGTACTAAAGAGACCAAGTAATATTTAGGACATGAAAGCAGAAAAACTGGTAGAGAAGATTAAGAGACAGACAACAATAAAAGGAAGGGTTATCCGATAAACTGGTAGATCACAGTGTTGACAAATTATATGAAGTCTGAAACAGGAAAGAAAGTGTATAGGGAAGACTTGAATTCAGATTTTCATAGTTTAGTTTTGGGGTTCCAGAAAGAGACAGAGTTTTATAATCATGGAAATGATCTAGGGAGGAGATATAAATTTGCCAAATATTAGCACATAGTTATTAGATCATGGCATGGATTTTGTTGAGATCACCTAAGGAGATAGAATAAAAAAACCAGTTGGCTTTTTGAATGACACTCTGTAAAACAGAAATGTAAGAGATGGGCCAAAAGGTAGCACATGTAGCAAAGAAGAACTAATCAGAAAAACTTTTACAATATGTTATAAACAAAGGAAGTAGAGGGTCTCAAAAAGAAGGAGTGAGCCAACGTCAAATGAAGGAGAAAATTAAGACCTAATAATATTCTTCGGATTTGACATTTACTCCTTTGGTAACTATACACTGAAGATCTACTATGTGCTAAGGACAGTAAACACAGGTGAACAAAACAGATATACTCTTTTTCATAATGGAGATTACAGACTAGTGGGGAAGAAAACCATAAAAGAGAAAAGTATTACTGTAAATCATGAGTGCTATGCAGAAAATGAGGAGAGGGGACAGCGAATAATGGGAGTTCCCTAATTTCTATTTGAAAGTTAAGACAGTCTTCTCCGAGTAAATGAAATTTAAATTGAGACCTGAAAGATGGCAACTTAAAAGCGACCCTAGGGATTATATTTTCGAGACATGAAGACGAAATTCAGATTGCAGTAGGATGAAAAATTAATGTGACATGAAGAATTCAATTCTATTCAAAGAACATTGAAAATAGAGAAAAAAAAAAAAACTTGGTAAAGGTTATCTGGAATGTCAGTGGGAGCTGATTTCACCTAGCCAGTGACGATTTTTGGATGAAGGTCTTTGAGAAAGTCCAAGACAGGATTCTACAGTCAAGCGGAGGGTCCAGTTTTAAAAGGACCACGTGTGCTTCATTTGGTTTACAAAGTAGAGATAGTTGTAAATGGCAGGAAAGTGCAGTTAAGTGTGAGGATGTGTACGCTGAGAGAAGGAAGTGAATTGAGTGATTACATAGATTAGGGATTACCAAACTAGAACCTGTGTATCAAACCGACCATCACTTAGTTTTTTAAAAAAGTGTTAATGGAACAAAGCCAAGTTTGCATATTTGCACATTGTCTACAGTTGCTTTCTTTCACAACAGAAGGTTTGAATAGTTGTGATGGCAGTGTGTGTGCTGCAAATGCTAAAAACTTTACTATCTGGCTCTGCGCTGAAACAAACAAACAAAAAAAAGTGTGCTCACCCTGGGTATAGACTGTTCCTTACCTGAAAGTGGGAAAGGAAACGAGATAGTAAAGAAAATACAAGGTCCAGGGATTTTTCTTGTTTGTTTGTTTGTCTGATTGTTTTTAAAGGACAAGGTATGAAGTTTCTAGGTTGAGAGAAAGAAGGAAGTGAAAGGAAGAAATTGAAATTATACAAAAAGTGTAAAATTAAAGAAAAAAAAGAAAAAACAAAATTCTAGAAGAATCCACAAAGACTAGGCTTTTAAGGAGAAATCACAGCAGCAGATAGACTTTCTCAAAACAATGGGGCGGGGGGAGCTGTGCGTGCTTCCATGGGGTACAGACATTCCCTTATGTTTTGTGACATCATTGCCTTTATAAGTACACAGCCGACTCTTGTCATTGATTTATTTGTTGTTTTAAAGCTGAATATTTATCAGTGTGGTGTATAGGCTACCTGTGAAAAATTATATTTATTTTACCCATTGATATACTTACTTGATGTGATCCTCATCATCCAACCATATTTTTGAGGAAATTAGCTCAACATGTAATATCTACCACCGTTAAATAGCTTCTTTATAAGCTCAAAGTAGAATTGATTAGAAGTTTTGAAAGAAAAATTGTTCATATGTTAAAAGAAAATGTCCAGAAACATAATAAGACCTGAACAAATGTCCCCACAGTGTATTTTTCCCAAGTAGAAAAACACAGAATTTCTTTAAACAAGTCAAATTGAATAACACTGCTTCCCTCCTGAGAATACACCTATCCTTTTAAACCAAGGGACTCTCATGACCAGGGATTACCCCCTTGGATCTCTGCTAACTTGCTGATAGATTTCTGACCTCAATGCACTCAGAACATCTCCAGCTCTCATGTTCACTGAGAACAGATCTCTGGCATCCAATCAACTCTGTGGGTTGTCCCCTCACTTGCTACATATGTACCATCATTGCCCTGACATTACTCATCACAAGGAAGAATGTGTTGCTTCCTTCTTCTCAGACCCTTGCTGACATGACCTTTGTACCTGTACTGGCAGAGCACAGAACTCAGACCATACTATCTATCAACTTTGAACTCCTCATTTCGAAATATTAATATTGATACCTGCACAATAACCTGAGCAGACTAGAAAAATGTTGAACTGAGGGTGTGACACTGTTACCCTAAGAAGATGCAGGGCTTGGAGTATTTGTAACACTGGAACAAGTAATGAGGGAGATAGAAAACTGGAGTGGATTGTGCAAACAGAAGAAATTGTAGAGTGCCATATGTCTCTTTTTATGCCTGCTAATCATTTTCATATGTTAATCTATCTCCTTCTAGCAGCAATCTCCCTTTGTGTGTCATTCCATTCTGATCCGTGCTCTTACACTCTCCATCTGCTTCATTGTGAACATGCAACCAAGAGAGAAGACCCCCAGAGTGAACTTTGTCTTATTCATTCAGTTTCTGACCACAACAACTCTACTTGGTTCCAACGAGATCCCCAAATTGTGCCTCTTGGACTTTTCTTTAATAAAAGCTGAATATGTTCACAATTCTTATAAATATTATCTGGAAAGCTAGAAAATTGCTATGACCAATGTCAGTGAAGTTATTGCCTGTGTTTCCTCTAGGATTTTTATATTTTCAAGCCTCAATTCAGGTCTTTAAATTTTGATTTTATTTTTGATTTTATTTTTATATATGATGTAAACTCTCCAGTTTTCCCAACATCATTTGTTGAAAAGACTGTCTCTTTTTCATTGGATATTCTTTCTGCTTTCTCAAAGATTGACTACACATTTGTGGGTTCACTTCTAGATTTTCTATTCTGTTCCACTGATAAATGTGTCTGTTTTTGTGCCAGTACCACATTGTCTTGATCACTACAGTCTTGTAATATTATTTGAAGCCTGGAATTGTGATGCCTCCTGTTTTGGTTTCCTTTTTCAAGATTCCTTTGGCTATTTGGGGTCTTTTGTGGTTCCATACAAATATTAAGAGTGTTCTAATCCTGTGAAAAATGCTGGTGATATTTTGATAGGAATCACATTAAATGTGTTGATTGCTATAGGTAGTATATACATTTTTTTTGAATTGTTAAAAATAATTTATTTTTATACCTCTTAAGAACTTCTTGTTTTTAATTTTTTTAATTTTTTTTTACAAATAGTTTATTGTCAAATTAGTTTCCACATAACACTCAGTGCTCATCCCCACAAGTGTCCTCCTCCATGCCCATCCCTCATCCCCCCCACATCTATCAGATAGTATAAACATTTTAACAATATTCGTTCTTCCAATGCATGAGTATGGAATGTTTTACCATTTTTTAATGTCATCCTCAATTTCTTTAATCAGTGTTTTATAGTTTTCAGGGTACAGACTTTTACCTCTTTGTTTAGGTTTATTCCTAGACATTTTCTGGTTTTGGTGTAATTCTAAATGGGATTGATTCCTTGATTTCTCCTTCTGCCACTTCATTATTGGTGTATGGAAATGTAGAAGATTTCTGTACATTGATTTTGTATTCTGCTACTTTACTTAATTCATGTATCCTTTCTAGCAATTTTTTGGTGAAGTCTTTTGGGTTTACTATATACAGTATCATGTCATGTGCAAATAGTGAAAGTTTGACTATTTCCTTGTTGATTTGGATGCCTTTTATTTCTTTTTGTTGTCCGATTGCTGAGGCTAGGACTTTCAGTACTATGTTAAATAACAGTGGTGAGAGTGCACACCCTTTTCTTGTTCTTGACCATACAGGAAGAGCTCTTAGTTTTTCCCCATTAAGGCTGATATTATCTATGGGTTTTTCATATATGACCTTAATTGTCCAACGTTTCTTTTTAAGGCTAGAATATTTCTCTAGTAAAGGAAAAGTTTAAATAAGCACATGTTCCTTTGAGGCCTTGCTATGTATAAATAACAAAGTATTTCAATGATTTGTGAAAGTTCTCTGAATAGAGTGTGAAGAACACAACCTTAGGAGCATATCAGTATTGTTACTAGTACCACTATTTTAAAAGTATTTAAATAATTTATGCCATTAGTTACATCATTTCGATATACACACTGCATAGAAATACACAGCTACTTTTATAAACACTGGCACTAAGATTTTATATATATGGTCAAGTGTCTGTTGTCCCATGATCATTAAAAAAGTTCATTAAATAAATTGAATTATTTACTTTAGATGTCTCAGAATACCAATTATTCACTAACTGTAATTGGCACTCATTAACAAAAACGTATTTCATCATAATTTTAATGTGTATCTGATTATTGTGTAAATGTAACCTCCCTTTTATTGGTTATAAATCTGCTCAAAACCAAGAAGTAACTCATTTACAAGCTACATATATGAAATAAGATTATTATTTTACTTCTAGTTTTCTCTACACTACTTAAGAGTCATTGTGTCTTACTGTTTGTAATTCCTGAAAGATGGGTAGAGTGACTTAGATATGGTAGGTACTCAGTAAATATCCACTGATTGCTTAGACAGCCATAGGAGCATAAGCTTCACTTCAGAAATCATGTATGGGCTGCTCTAGTTGATGATTTATAAGGTATGAATAGAGAAGCTATACTCCTTCATAGAGGCTATGAATTTAATTCTGCAGTTTGGGAGGGTGAGTTTCTATAACCTCTTCATTGCTCTATGTAGATGTAAATAGACCAAGTTCTCTGGCTTAGCAAGCATTACAGTACTCCAAGTACTAAAACTCTTCAAGAAAATGTTTCTGGAAAAATTCATGCCTTATTCAATGATTAGTGACAATTATACCTAAAGATTTGTGGCAACGAGTTTAAATCTATACATTAGGACACATTTAAATATAAGTAAATCATTTGATACTGATTTGATTTTTCTTTAATTTTGTAGAAGTAGGAGTGCCTGAGGGCTCAATTGGTTAAGTGGCAGACTTTGGATCCAGTCATGATCTCACAGTTCGTGGGCTGCATTGGGCTCAGCACTGACAACTCAGACCCTGGAGCCTACTTCAGATTATGTGTCTCCTTCCCTCTGTCCCTCCCTCCCTCATGCTTTCTTCTTCTCTTTCAAAAATAAATAAACTTTAAAAAAAACTTTGTAAAAATAAAACATAATATAAAAAAATTCATAATCATAAGTGTACATGTTGATCAGTTGCTGTAAAGTCAACACAACCATGAATCATCACCCAGATCTGGAAATCAAGCATTACCAACATCCGATAAGCTGCCCTTTGTCCTTTTCCCAACCATCAATTTCTCCTCCTCCTCAGAGAGGAAATACCATGATTTTATAATGCCTGTATTAGTTTTCAATCTTTAATATCTGGCTTGTCTCTCTCAATATTGTATTTGTGACATTCATTATTCCTTTGTGTTATAATACTATTTCATTAATTTTCATGTTGCATATTTTTCTATTGTATAAATGTACCAGAACTTACGTTAATTATGCTATTGTTTGACATTTAGGATGTTTCTCAGTTTTGGGACCTTACTAGTATTTCTTCTATGAACATTTTTAAAATGTATTTTCGTGAATATATCTGTATATAATTATCGGGTATATACTAAGAATGGATACTCTGAGGCATATGCTATGCATAAGGTCGCCTGTAGTATCCATAGCTCAAAAATGCTCCAAATCAATGGTGACACTACCAAGAGAATTGTACAAAACTTCTAATTGCTGCATATCCTTAACAAAATGGAGTAGAATTAATGTATTAAAAAATTTTAACCATTCTGTTGTTTGTGCACAGGTATGTTATTACATAAGCACTAATCTTTTTATTGAAATAATCTACACATTTCTACCTTTCCTCAGGCACAATAGAATCTCTGTTCATTCGGATTAACCCATTCTTGTAGTTTTTAGATTAGAGAACATTTCCTATTTATTTTTGAGAATATACTAAAAAACAGTTTCTAAGGAAATTTGGAAAGTAATAAAAGTGTAGAACTAGGAGTCAGAATTCATAGGCCTAAAATCTTTCCCACTTAAAAAGAAAAATAAGAGTGCTTAAAGTATTCTTGTGTTTAATATTAGACCCTGTGTAGTAATTTCTCAGCAAAGAAAGACCAAAATCGGGGAATGGCTGATGAAAGAAGCATGAGTCATGATAACTCAAGTAAATCAGGATGAAAAATCACAGAATCCAGCTAAGGAAAAGAGAAGTTGTCAGGAAGAACACCGTTAAGTAAGCAAAGGTTTATTTGAGAAAAACAAACAAAACTAGAAACAAAGAACTAAGAAGAGAATCCTAAGAAATTAAAAGCCTAGACACTAAGACAGAATTTTGGTACTATTGCCAGGGTAACAATAAAAATGACATTTAAAAAATTTTACCCTGAACTAACGGTCATTGCTCTTGATTCATCTCTAAGTAAGAAGGTGCAATTTCTGACAAGTACATTCATCTTATTGGAGTTGTGGGTGGCCAGGGAAGGAGTCTGGCAATAGATGTTCTCAACCACTAATCACAAGACAGGAAAGAATGGGTACGTTGTGGATAAACACTACTTTAGAAATAAGCAATGATTTAATCACTAAGGGCAGAACTTCATTCATCTGCAAATTTATAGAATCCTAACTTTCTAGCTGAGTTTATTATTATTCTCCTTCAGCTGAATGAGTGAATTAACAGGTTTAACTTTGCAGAAAGCCAAAGTCTTAGCAAAGTTTCATTTTAACTACATAGAGATGCCCTTGAAAGTTTTCTAATAACATAGAAATGGTGTCTCATTCACAGGAATTATAGCAGTGAATGATTTTTAATAGACAGTAACAAAGTAAATAGTAGCAGGTAGGAAAAGGCTTTATTCTACATTCACTAACATGTCCACTGGGGTAAATTTGAAATTCTTTTATACAAAGATTTCTGCCTCAGAAAATAGAACAAGACTGAATGTTTGTGTTTCAAAAGGTTTCTACAGCATCTCCCAAGTCAGTTCTTTAAAAATCCCTTTTGGAACTCAAGGAGAATTTCAAAGTTTGGAAGCCTTAAGTCTCTATTTTTCTTTTAATCTTTTGAATATTACCTCTACATAAAGAATGTGATAGCACCAGAGTATTTTCATTGTCTAAAAATGAAAATAAAATGAGGCTCACAGCTTTAGCTACTTGCTGACAGGAAAATTCTAGGTAACTGGCATCCAGTAGTCCTGAATATATTAATGGGGATAACACCTAAAACTACTTGGATTAAAAAAATGTAATGGAATTACATTAATTATTCTGAATCAACTGAATTTGTAAAATATACCTGGTGTCAGGAATTCAGCACTAAAGTAGGTGTGCAGACATATCACCCCCTCCAGAGAGTCAGTACAGTTTACCCCTTGCCGGGAGCCGCACTGGCCTCTATGGATGGCAGTCACAGCAAGGAAGTGACAATGTTTGCAGCTCCTGCCATGAGAAACGAAAACTGGTATCTCCTTCTGCTACTATTGGCTCATATTGGATATAAGCTTACTGGTATTGACCAGGCCTCACAATATTCCATATCAGACCCATATTCTGAATACAGATACCTCATAAGGAAAAGCATATTCCTGCCTTTACAAAAGAGATTTTAGATGAAAACTCTATGGGCGATTGTCAAAAGGCTCTTCCTGTGGGCCTTGCAGATCCAAGACTTAGGGGGTTAAGAACACAAGAATTACAATTGAGCCTGGCCCTGAAACCAAGGGCCTATTTTGGGGTAAAAAACAAAACATAGTTACCACATATATCTTTGCTAATTGGTGAAACGTAACAGTCCCTTCCTCAAGGCCTACTTTCCACAAACACCCTCTCTTACACTGGCAGCTGGGATGAGGATAAATAAGAGTAGCTGAAACATAACCCAGGGGCAAAAGACTGACCCATTCAGGGTCTCCATGTTAGTCTCCACAAACAAACTAATTCAGAAACATTCATCCTCTTGAGAGGCAGACAAAATACTCCTAACTTATCTAGATACAATTTTACCTATATGTTATCCCATTTTTCACTAAGAACATTCTGTTATTTCCTTGGTAGGAATAATTCTACTATTGTTATCACAAAAGACCTCCCATTGTAAGAAATTCCTTTCTATGACTTCATCTTGTTGCTGAACCTTTAAATAAAGACACAAAAACCCACAGGACAGAGATGCCTGCCTGGTGATCAGAAAGAATCTCTGGGGCATCTCTCACTCTCTTTCTCTTTCGCCGACACCGTCCATCCTTCAGGGACTTCTGGACCTGTCGGTGCCGGCTCCGGCCTCCGGCAACCCCTTAACTCTTTCAGTAGAGGGTCTAAACCTTCCCTCTACAAGGATACAGTTTAACCAGGAGCTTACACAAAATGCAAGCAGCCAGTAGATGATGGTTTCTGTCTATTGAGCTTGTTAACTTTAAGCCATTTACTTTTGGAAATTTTATCTTGAGTCTATATTGCCTTAGTGTTTTCAAGAGCTAGTTGTGGAAACCCAGTCAAACAAATGAAAGTAAATATGAAAGGAACATTTTTGGTTCACCTGAGCAAAATAGGAGAAGTCCTCAGGTAGAATTTGTTTCAGGGACCTCTGAATTCAGGGTCTAGAATGACCTATCTCCTGTTTCTCTTTCTCTTTCTCTTTTCCTCTGTCTCTGTTTCTCTATCTCACTTCCTCCCTTCCTCCTCCTCCTTTCCGTCTTTCCCTCCCTTTATTTCTGTTTGGTGCCACTTAATTCTCTCTAACTGCCAGAAACCTTTAATCACATCCATACAATCTGTTTGAGATCTTTCTCTGGTGTGTATTACATAAAATTTCTGGGGGAAATGTACTCTACACGGTCAAAGCCCCACATGATGGCATACATGAATTTTAACTTCAAAGACCTCCTGGATATGTCAATATCTGCACACTTCCAGAATTTTCACTCAGACCAGCTGCTGCCATTCCTTGCCTGAATTTCTGCAATGGTTTGCAAGTTGCAGATCTAAAGCATCTCCCATTCCCCACATCCCACGTCTGGATAGTTCTTGAAGTACCTTCCCAAGTTACCCACACACATAGATCATTCTCCATACTAAAGTTAGAGATGTATTTTCAAAATACAAATTTGAGGGGCGCCTGGGTGGCTCAGTCAGTTAAGCGTCTGACTTCAGCTCAGGTCATGATTTTTCGGTTTGTGGGTTGGAGTCCCGCGTCCAGCTCTGTGCTAACAGCTAGCTCAGAGTCTGGAGCCTGTTTCAGATTCTGTATCTCCCTCTCTCTGACCTTCCCCTGCTCATGCTGTCTCTCTCTTTCTCTATCTCTCAGAAATAACTTTAAAAAAAAATTAAAAACAAACAACAACAAAAAAATACAAATTTGATCATGTCCCATTTCATAGTCTCCTGTTCAAGATGCATCCGTGGCTATCCAGAATCTTGAACTTGCCCTCCAGACCCCTTTGCTATATAGCCACTTCCTTTCTTCTCATTCTTCTTTCCGCATGTTTCCCTTATCTTTCATCACAAAACAGTGACCTTTATTTTTCCCATCCTCTTAAGTGGATGATGTCTCTAGATAAAGTCTCTTGATACATTTCTTTGCTCCTCTCTTTGACAAGGTAATCCTGACTAGTTTTTAGACCTTAGCTAAATGTATTAGTTTTTAGACTTTAGCTAAATGATTGCTAATTAACATTACCAAAAGTGTAGTGACTTAAAGCAACAGTAAGTTACTATCTTAGTTCTGGAAAGGAGTCCAAATCAGTCTCACAGGGCTAATATTAAGATGTTGGCAGGATTAGTTCCTTATGAAGGCTCTAGGGAAATATTCATTTTTTAACCTTTTCTGGTTTCTAGAGCATGTCTGCATTTCTTGACTCATGGCTCCTTCTCCATTTCCAAAGCCAGCAGGATAACATCTTCAAACATTTCTCTCTGACTCTGGCCCTCTGCTTCCATATCACATGGACTTCCCTGAATTTGGTTTTCCTGTCATCTCTGAGGAAGACTCCCACAATTATATTGCACACACCAGGATGATCCAGAAATATGTCTATCCCCAAATCCTTAACTTAATGATTTCTGCAAGGTCCCTTTTGTCATACAAGGTACCATATTCATAAGTGCCAGGGATTAGGAAATGGCCACCTTTGGAGGAGTATTATTCTGTCTACTCTGCTAAATACTTCTCTTTATAGAAACCTTCCCAGATTTCATTTATTTGATGAAATCTCCCAAATATTTACCATCAATCTTCATTTAGTTGTATCCTACCCAATACTAGACTCTAAGTCTCATGAAAGCAAACATTCTATCTGTTTTAAGAACCAGTCTAACCACAGTGTCTAGCATAGCATCTGCAATATAGTAGACACTCAATAAATATCATTGATGAACAGACTAAAATCCCTAGACTTCTAGAACAATTTAGTAAGCCTTGACTTTTTTGCATTTATTTTTTGTGTTAAAAAACACATAACATAAAATTTACCTTCTTAGCCATTTTAAATCAGATAGTTCAGTAGTATTAATATATTCACATTGTTGTGAAACAGATTTTCAGAAATTTTCCATTTTGCAAAACTGAAACACTATACCCATTAAACAACACCCCTTCCTCACTCTTTCATTCCAGTCTTTGGTGACCACCATTCTTTCTTTTTCTATGAATTTGTTTAATTTAGGTGCCTTATATAACTGAAATCTGATGGCATTTGTCTTTTTGTGACTAGCTTATCACACTTAGCGCAGAATGTGGTATACACAAATAATAGAATACTATTCAGCCTTAAAGAGGAAGAAAATCCTGTCTCTTGTTACAATAGTAAGACCTTTGTATTACATTCTAAATGCCATTGATTTTATACCTGTATTAAATCCTTTTGTATTGAATTCTAAATGCTATTGTATTTAGAATTATTTGGTATTAAAATTTAATGCCCTTGACTTTATACTTGTCAAGGAGTATGGTTTGAATGGACATCTCAATGAATATATCTTAAGAAAGAAAAACATAGCGCAATGTTGTCTGAAATGCAATATCACTAATATCCTCTTTAAGTCATCCTTACAGTTTATCATAAACTGCCATATATAGAACAAAGTATAGTGATAGATATGTAGTTAGATGACAGACGATAGATAGATAGATAGATAGATAGATAGATAGATAGATAGATGATAGATTCATCACTGAATCAATTTGGACATTTTATAGAAGGTTAAGATAATATCTTAGATTGTAACTTCAGAAGTTAGCACAATATTCTTATACATTAAATACAAATGTGATGGATTGAATATCACTCTGATAGCCTAACTCCACTACATTTGCTTATATAAGACAGGAGGACATTGAACCTAGATGTGAACAAAGTACTGTCATTGATGATATATCTTAGTTTAAGTGCAATTTATGCATTTGAGTACACCCCACTTGGTGAAAGTCATTTTAGCAAATGAACTTTGGGATATGCTGCTTCAAAACCACTGTGTTTACTTGATAGCCCATAAATTCTCTGTTGGAGATATTATGGTCTACAACGGATTCTACTTAATTGGCACATCTCAGTGGAAACTGAAATGTGCCAATTAGATAATGATTGTCCAATTTAATTACATAATTGCTCGTATGAACTATCAGATACATTTAAATTAGGAAGGAATTTTGAAATGCAAAACATTGACCAAATTGTGTATGTACATAATTAAGACAAATTAGAAATGCAGATGTTGGGCATGATACAAAGCATTATCATGAAAACATATTCCTATTTTTTTGTTGTTGTTCAGCAGTTTAATGAGTATTATAATCCATCTGGCCAACACAAACCCAAAATACACCTAATAACCAAAGTCAAAACTGAATTTTAAGTCTGTATTAATACTCTATGCTGTTATTTCAGAAATCCAACAAAACCAGAAACCAAATAGAATTGCTGCTTTTTAATACTTAAATGTTCTTACATGAAACATTGATTTAAAATGAATTAATTTCTCATACCAATCACAAAATAATTTTTAAAATTTTAAAAGAGTGTCTATATTCAGAGTGTAAGTCAACAGGATGGTCCTATGATACGGATATCTATGTATCAAGATAGTTCAAATAGACATGTGTATTTCATACAAAAATTTCCTATTTGCTAGTATTAATTTATACAACCCGGAGGATATGAAGGCATTCATGAAGGATGTGATATTGACAGCTTTCCCTAATTGTTAACAGAGCATTGATAATTATTTGCCAAAATTTGCTCTTATTTTACTCCATAACTTAATTTATTTTGGCAATTTGCACTTCAGAGTATGTGTTTTATACAATGTGAAAAGATAAGTCCTGTGTTTTTTAATCAATAAATTTTAAAATTACGTAGAAATATAGTGGGAAGGTGTGAGTGTATTAGTTGTGTTTTCTTCAATACACTCAAGCTATCTTATTAAAACAGCCTAAACAAGTAATGTTACATTATAGTATTTAAAAATTTTTAAATGTAGAAAATAGTCAAAAAGATTTAAACAAATGGCCAGTAATACCGCCATATATAACAACCATTTACTAACATTTTCCTTTGCATAATCACCATGCACATTGCTTACTTTCATTTTTTGTCAGCATGTGCCTGTTATTTAAAATATTGAACACATGATTATCATTACTATGTGGAAGTGAAAATCTACATATTATATTTCATTCAACAGTTTGATTTTTTAAAATCTTATTTCATGTTTCATAAAACACTTCAATAAGTACCATAGCAGATTATTTCTTTGGTATAAATCTTAAAATATGGAATTACTGACCAAGTGATATGAAAAATTCAAGGATTTTGATGCAAATTTTCTTTCCAGAAAGATTTTTTTAGGGCCACCTGGGTGGCTTAGTCAGTTAAGCGTCTGACTTTGGCTCAGGTCATGATCTAGCGGTTCGTGGGTTTGAGCCCTGCATGGGGCTCTGTGCTGACACCTAGCTCAGAGCCTGGAGCCTGTTTCAGACTCTGTATCTCCCTCTCTCTCTGACCACCCCCCCCCCCCCCCCCACCGCTCACACTGTCTCTCTCTCTCTCTCTCTCAGAAATAAATTTAAAATTTTTAAAAAATATTTTAAATCAATTTATAATCGAGTTTTCTTAATCTCTGACAATCACTGTCCAAGATAAAATCCCAAAAGGGCCCAGCGCAATCCTATCCCATTATATACCTTTTATTATTTATTTATTTATTTATTTGTTTGTTTATTTATTTTTATTTTGTTATGTCTTTATTTTATTTTGAGAGACAGAGAGCGAGGAGAAGAGGGGCAGAGGGAGTGGGAGACACAGAATCTGAAGCAAACTCCAGGTTCTGAGCTGTCAGCACAGAGCTCGAAGCAGGGCTCCAACCCATGGACTGTGAGATCATGACCTGAGCTGAAGTTGGAGGCTTAATCGACTGAGCCACCCAGGCGCCCGGTGTTGTATACCTTTTAAATAACCCCAGCACTTGAATGTCCATGGAACGTAACTATGAAGGTGCTGTGGTTCTTTTGGTTAGTTTATGTTATGGGGTAAAAGGTGATGGGATTGTCATTCCTATGATGACATGATGTTAGAGAAGACTATTGGAGCTGATCGGGGGGTTAGAAGAAGTCAGAGAGAAAGGATCCTGCTGGGACAGGAAAAAAAAGAAAACTAAACAGATAGCTATGCTGTGAACTGCCTATGGGAGCTACATGGCAAAGAACTGAGGGCTGCCTTTGGAAGATGTGGTCCCCAATCAACAGCTAGCATGAAAAAGGGTACTTCAGTCTTACCCACAAGAAACTAAATACTTCTAGCAACCACATGTGCTTAAAAAGAGGACCCTAGGCTCCTTAATTTTGGTTTTTAAGATCCTAAGCAGAGAACACATGTATTTACTACTTGGATATTCAATCTAGTCTAATTGTTCATGCACTTTCATTCAGGTCAAAATTAATTACAGAAATTCACTGCATAAAACTATCATTGTTTATGATCACCATATCCTCAATTTGTGTGCTTAAGTAAATGCTTCTTCAACCTCATCAGAATCAATAGTACATTAATGCCTCCAACTATCTTGTCAGCCTGCTCCTGCCTTTACTTTCCTCCTTATTCAATTCAGACTCAAAAGTTTGATCATTTAATAACAGCTACAAACGCTATTTTCATTTTCTATTGTTGAATAATAAATTACTACAAGCTCAAAGGCTTAAACACAAAATGCATTTATTATCTCACTATTTCCATGGGTCAGGAGCCCAGCCCAGGTTATATTGAATCTTATGATCAGACTGTTGTAAGGCTGCAAAGTTTTAACCAGTTCTGTGACCTCATCTGAATCCCAATCCTCTTCCAAGCTGTTGGCAGAATTCATTTCCTTTTACCTATAGAACACACAGTAGCTTGCTTCTTCAACGTCATTAGTAAAGCTTTTCTGAATTCAGGGAATGCCTATACCTATTTTTTATAGGGATCAACAGATTAAGTAAGTAGGACTTGCTTAAATCCTACCCAGGTTAATCTACCTTTAACTCAGAGTCAAGCTGATTAGAGCCTTAATTATAGTTGTAAAACGCCTTAATCTTTGCCACATCTTGCAACTTAATCACAGCTACACCAGGGGTGGGAATCTTGAGGGCCATCTTAGATTCTTGTCTACAACAAAATTGGTAACAGTTATATATATTCCTCTGACACTCTGTCCTTTCTATTTTACTTCCCTAGCAAAAGAATAATTCTGAGTGAGCCCAAACATCTGCCTTAATGTAATGCATTTTTCTAGGTCAAGTAAATATAGCTGTATCACATTACACCTCTTCAGCCAGATATATCTTTGTATATAATGCCATATATACAATTGTCTTTTCATAGATCTTCCTAAACATCTCAGTGATACTTTATAGGCAATATGTACATACCTAATTCATGTTCACTTCCCTAACAGTTGATCCAACTCTTGTACTCCCTCACATAATAAAGAGCATTGTCAGTTTCCCAGGTACACAGGCTAGAAATCTGATACATAATCCTGATATCTGGAAAGGTAGAATGGATGTCCACTGAGCCCATGACTGTAGAAAAAGAGATTGGAAAAGAGAATGAGAGAAGTGTGTGTTTGATCATTACTGTCTATATTTAGTAAGGTATAAGAAGAAGGAGATGAGGTCATGGAAGGATAAGATGGTTTGAAAAGAGAAAAAGAAGAAAAAAGTCATAGCACTTAAAGAAGGAAGCTTACATATTTAGAGAAATTGTACTATATTCCAAATAATGGAAAATAGTATTGAAAATTTTTAAGAATAAAAGTGTGTTAAGACTCATTTTGCCAGCAGAGATCAAATTAAGCTTGTTGCTTTTCCACCCAAGTGATACCATTAAATAACAGAGGGGGGAACATAGAGACTAAGGAAATAAATTAATCAATATTAGGAATAATATATAGGTAATGACTTTGGTATGAGAATTTCTATGCTATTGTCTGGAGGCCAGTGAATCAGAAATACTCATAACTTTCTAATTCTTAATTGTGGGTTGTCCATAGTCACTTCCTTCCAAAGCATATAATTCAAGCAAGAGGGGAGTAACTTTATCATCAAGAAACATGACAAGCACTACTTTAGCAAAGTAATCAAGGTCAACATCAACAATGGTAAGTCATGTTGATTGTAGGTACCCTTGATATATTCTGATTGAAATGAGATTTAACATCTGTGATCTTTCTCCTTAAACTTTATAACCCCAGTCAAATCATGAGAAAATTTTAGCCTTACTCCTATTGATGAGCATAAAACCAAACACCTGAATTGAACTGAAAACTGTCAAAGTGGTCAAAGCAAAGAAAAATGTGAGAAACTGAATCAGTTAGGATAAAAATTAAGGATTTAGAAAAAAATGTAACTTAGTGTTCTAGATGGAATCTTGGACAGAAAAAAAATAACTAGGTTAAGATTAAGGTATTCTGAATAATGTATGAACTTTGATTCAAGGTAATATATAACAAAAATAGTAATATATGTCAATATGTATGGTTCATTAACTATAACAAAGTTAGGCTACTATGGTAAGATGTTAATTATAGAGGAAACTGAGTGGAAGGTATATGGACACTCGACACTATATTCACAATTTTTCTTTAAATATAAAAGTATTGTAAAAAAAAAACAATGTTAGTTTGAAGTATCAACATGAAGAATTTTAGGGGTTATGAACTTTATCTTTTTGACTGTAGTGATAATTACACAAATTTCCATATGTAATAAATTCTCATAGTACTAAAGAAAAACACCACACCCACCCTATCCCCATCCTCCACATATATTGGTATGCAAAACTAATTCAAACATAAGATTATTGGTGGGTTTTGGAGAGCCTGGGTGGCTCAGTAGGTTAAGCCTCCGACTTCCGCTCAGGTCATGATCTTGAGGTTGATGAGTTCGAGCCCCGCATTGGGCTCTGTGCTGATAGCTCAGAGTCTGGAGCTTGCTTTAGATTCTGTGTCTCGCTCTCTCTCTGCTTCTCCCCTGCTCATGCTCTGTCTCTCTCTCACCCAAAAATAAAATAAACATTAAAAAATTTTTTTAAAAACAATATTGGTGGGTTTTGTCAAAGTCAACCTATCAGTTGTGAAATATTAGAATCATGTAAGATGTAACTATTGGGAGAAACTGGTAAAGAGTACTTGAAATATTTCTGTGCTATCTTTTACAACTTTATGTGCATTTATGGTTATCTCAAAAAAAATAAGTTTAGTTAAATAAATTGTATGGAAACACAGAACTCTTAGAATAACCCAAACAATTTTGAAAAGGAAGAATCAAGTAGTAGGACTGACACTATCTGATGTCAACACTTATTTAATTTCAACTGGGGTGCCTGGGTGGCTCAGTTGGTACTCTTGATTTTAGTTCAGATCATCTGTGCTTACACTGTGGAGCCTCTCTCTCCCTCTCTATCTGTCCTTCCCTACCCAGGCTCTCTTTCTCTCTCTCTCTCTCTCTCTTAAAATAAATAAATACACCTTAAAAAATAAAAAGAAAACTTCAATAATGAAGACACTTTAGTATCTGTATAAGAATAAACACACACAAATGAATCAAAAGAGAATGTTCAGAAATAGATACACACAATGTAGTTTGATTTTGGATAAAGTTGTACAGGTGGCAATCAATGGGCATAGATTTTTAAAGTAATGGTTAAAAAAATGGGAAAGTTTATTTAAAAAAAATGGAAATATGAGGGTGAGGGGAGAAATTGAGAAAGAGAAAATAGAAGAAAGACAATACATTCACCCTTATCTTATATAAAAATTAACTTGAAATGAATCATAGACCTAAAAGTAAAATCTGACAAATGAAGCTGCCAAGCAGAAATATAGCTAAAATTTAAGCCTCAGATTTTTTTCTTACTTGTTTGTTTGTTTGTTTGTTTGTTTTGGAGGGCGGTTGATAGGGAATAGTAAGCACAAAACATTAAGGAAAAAATAAAAAAGCTGAATTACATCAAAATTAGAAACTTCTTCTCTTCAAAAGATACTGTTTAGGTAAACAAAAGACAAGCCACAGACTGGGAGAAATATTTGCAAAAGCATGTCTAATAAAGGGCTGCTATCCACAATTCTTATACCTTAGTCAGAAGAAGATAAGCAATGCAATAATCAAATGGATGTAAGATGCCAAACAGACACTTCTCCAGTTAAGATACACACATAATGAACACATGAAAAATTAAAACTTCTGTCACTAATGCAAGTCACTAATGGCTAAATTTCATTATTCATTAATGAAATGCAAATAAAACTATAATGTGATACTGCCATATACCTATTAAAATGGCTGAAATTATAACAGTAACAATACCAAGTGCAAGTGAACAATTGTGATACTCATATATTATCACTGGGCATGCAAAATAGAACAGTCACTTTGGAACACAGTTTTGTGGGTTTTTTTTTTAAAGTAAGCAACATTTACATATATATTTAAAGCAATAACATTCCTGTATATTTACCTGAAAGAAATGGAAGGCATATATCCACTTATTAAGTTTCAGTAAGGGTTTATTTATAATTACTTAAAACTGGAAATATCCCACATGTCCATCAACTGTTGAAGTGACAAACCATTACATCCACATTTAGAATAAATAAAAAAAAAAAATAAAAAAGAACAAACTAATGACAGAAGCAAGAACACTGATGAATCTCAAATGCATTATGAAAGTGAAATACATGAGACACAAAACCATATACACTGTATTATCCTGTTACTGGAAATTTTGGAAAAGACTACAATGTATATTATATATAATAAAATATATAAAACTATTCATATTATATATTATACAATATATAAAAAAATGTATGTTATTATATATTGTATTTTTATAATATATTATTATATTATATACATGTACAGGCAGAATGCATATCAGCAGTTGAAATGGTCTAGGGAGGGTATTGGCTACAAAGAAACACAAGTAAAAAAGCAGTCAGTTACCAATAGGTCACCAAATGGCAAGGGCTTGAGTATATCCCTGAGGAATATAACATTATTTTTTACCCCCTTTCATGATAATGATACCTGTAGATGTGAGATGCTTCTGTAGATATGGAACAATGGGAGGGGGGAAAGACTATCACGTCTTTCCATTATTCAGAAACTTACTTTCTTTGTAAATCAACCCTTATTGGTTTACTTTTCTTCCTTTTAACTTTTAAAAATAAAATCCTTGCTGTGTCTTTCATTCAGAAAAATCCAGTTCTTCTAAAGAATAGAATCTCTAATACTCAGGGTCAACTATTTTAATTTTTCTACTGGAGTTTTTTTTAGAAATTCAAATCCACTAAGATAGATTGGTAGATTTACTGCCATGAGCCAACTAAACTGTGTCACCTGAGAAGTAGGCCTAACAAATCTCTGGAAACCAAGTCTGCTGAACTATCTGAGTCAATAATTTCCCATTTTAGTATAGGCCAGAATGAGTTATGTTTTTGGTCATTTTGCACTGAAAGAGACCTAACTGATATACCAATAATAAATGTTGAACCTTTTATGACATTTTCTAGGTGTGTGAGTAAATGTTTAGTAAGGTGGCTCAAAAATAATAGACATAGTTTCCTGAAATTTTAAATTCATAAACTCATTCGCAACCAAAAAATATGTTGCTGATTTCCCCTGAGAATATTGCATTAAAATACAGATTCTAAGACAAATTCTTTAGAATGATTATTCTCAAAATGGTAGGTTCCTTCATTAATCTAATCAGTTGAGTATCAAGATGAACCAGAAGTGCTACAGACTACAGATTTGAAACTATATTATTTCAAGTGTTTTTAGACCAATAAAAAGCCCATAAAGTTCTTTGTGTTTGTCTCATTGGTAAATCATATAAATATTTGCTTTTTCTTCTCTATCTATGATCAATATTCAGATATCTGACTTATTTTAATGTATGAAAGGAGTTTTGTCACATCCACTGAGGTAAGTATGTTTGAACAGATGAGGCATTGCTTAATTATTCCTTTATGCACTTAAATTAGATTAAGTTCTTAAAGAAGCACTTGGTGAGAGTATTGGTGTCTTTCTTGTAGCCCCAGAAGTACAAGCTAATTTACCACAATCCAACTGAGTATGAGATATAAGGGGATTTTTAAAAAAATAGGTTATGAGGTCAAAAAATCCTAATAATGATACATATGGAATTAAGATTTACCAACTATACCAAATCAGGAATTTATTTAAAATAATCCAGAATTAATACAGAAAGTATTATAGTATCTCCTCTTCTTTGACTCTAAGCAAATTTCTAAATGTATCTTCTATAAGGCATAGTGTATTCTTTGCCTTTTTTTTTTCTGTAGAGTTTACCAACTGGATATAACTATAATGTAAATTTTGAACCATGTTTTTAAGACTGTCATACCATTTGGTTAGTAATTGATATTTCCATAGTTGCTCAGGGTAAAACACTTGAAATCATCTTTAATCTCTGTTTTTCTCAATCCCCATGTTCAGTCTTCAGCTCCTCATAGTTCTATTCAAAGTTTATCTACAATGTAATTACTTGTTTCCACATCTACCATTGTCACCCTGCCACCATCCACTATCATACAGATCCCAACATGGTACCCTACCTTTGCCATTCACACCCCATCCATAGCATGGAAGCCAGAGGAATCATTTTAACAGATGAGCAAAGTCCTATGACTTTTCCACTCCACATCAGTGGCTTCCCTTCTCATAATCAAAACCGAAGTCCCTGCAGTCATCTAAAATGTCCTATGTGAACATCACCCTTGTTATCTCTTGGTTGTCATCTGACCCTCCATCTTTCCTTTTCAGCTATTAAAACGTTTTGCTGGTTCTGAAATATCCCAGGTGATTTATAGCTCAGAAATATTCTATCTCCTTTGATTGTTTTCCCTAACATAAAGATACACAATTTCTCCCTGACTACATTCGAGCCATTGTGCTTACATCACTTAATTCACAGGATTAATACTGTGTGTAATAAAAATAAAACTGAACCCAGTCCTGGCTAGTAATCCCATTTCTCTCTGACTTACTTTTCTCCTTGGCACTTACTATCTAACATATTACAGTTTTTTTTTTTAACATATTATAGGTTTTACTTATTTGTTTATGAACTCTCTCCCCTACTAAAATATTTTACTTTTTGCTTATTAACTCTCTCTTCTACCAGGATGTCTTCTTCAAGACGACTGCATTTCTTGTGTGTTTTGTTTACTGTATCCAAGCACATGAAACATACATACATGTCTGTATGTATGTAGTACCTACCACATAATAGATGCTTATTTGATACGTGTAAATATATTAATAAACAGAAATCTAATTAATGTGATTATTGGTTTTAATTATGAGACGAAAACAATTTAATATATAATAGATGGTCCTTAGACTGTACCTTTGTATATATTGCCTATAGTGTCTAATTAAACCCATATAAATAATGAAAACTAGAGTTCAGGGATCTTAGTAATAATTGTGCTTTTAAGAGCTATGTAAAAGAAGAGAATAAAGTTAAAAAGAAAAAGTCAGAGCCAAGTAATTATTCCAGTCAATTAATTGGTATATATCAAATGCATGAATTATCTGCTAATGAAATTCTCTTCATTATGCTCATCATTAAAGGGCACTAGCCCAATATTCTCTTCTCTCTACATTCTTTTACACAATCTCTCCATGTCATGCCTAGAAGGTCACTGAGTTAATTGGCTGTTGAGTACTTAAAGTAGCTAATTCCATCTTATAAGTTATCTGATTTTCAATTTTAAAGTTCTTTGGTCAAGGTTACAAGATTAGCATAACCTCAAATTAAGAACATGTTTCTGGGCACAGCAATGCTTCCCCAGTCAGTAGCTCAATGAACTTATTGATGGTGATGTAATTGCATGAAAATTCAGATGCATTTACCGAAACTGGAGAGTATAATATATGCTTTCCCTTGTGATTTCTGTGTTAGGCTTTTAACACTTTCCAAGGTGTTGTGACTGGAAAATTAGGAATCAAAGGGTGATGAATAAGTATATTTGTTTTATTAATGCTTAATTCACATTAGCAAATATACATGTTTATTTTAATCATTTTAGTGGTTATGAAGTGATCCTCTTCACTTTTATCTTCTAAATACAATTTCCTCAGAATATACTAATTTTTAAATTCTTACACAAATATTTAATACATTATTTGTTTTATTCTCATTGCACAGGTTAGAACTTTAAGATTCTGAGTATCATAACTATTATTGTTAGGAATGAGGAAGCACATAGTTGTGACTAATATACCTTTACCTTTACTCTATACATTTTGCAAACTCATACAGGTGTCAGGTAACAGTAAGTCAGTGTGTATGACAATAGGAAGATGAGGAATTTGGCAAGATTGGAATTTAAGAAACAAAACAAATGAGCAATGGGCAAAAAAAAGAGAGAAAGGAACCAAGAAACAGACTCTTAATTATAGAAAACAAACTGATGGTCACCATCCCCCCTATGGGAGGTTGGGTGAAATAGGTGATGGGGATGAAAGGGTGCACATGTGAGGAGCACCCAGTGATGTATGGAAGTGCTGGATCACTTCATTGTACATCTGAAACTAATATTATGCTGTATGCTAACTAACTGGAATTTAAATAGAAACTTAGAAGAGACAGAGTGCATGCTCAATCCATAAAGATATCCAGTGCTTAAATCCAGTTTATTGTTGTCCTACAATGCTGTAAGCACAGAATTGCAGGATTTTCCATGACTGTATGTTAACTATATTGGAATTAAAATAAATAAATAATATAATAAAAATCAAAATGTTAGGTTATAGAATTTTAAATATTGTATACTCATTTCTAAACACTGTAACATATTCCCAACAATGTGCAGTCTGATTATACATGGCTGGCTAAATGTGTTATGCCATATTCTTCTCACTAATTTAAATAAGTAGCTGATAATACTGTTCTTTTTTGGGGTGTCATGTGGTCAATACTTTGTTATAAAGGATCAAGGCCTTTTTTTTTTTTTTTTAAGTGTGGTTGACACACAATGTTGTATTAGCATGAGTGTTATGGTTAATGGTGTTATAATTGTACTGTATGATAATATTCTTCTTAAAGCTGTCACTTCCCAAATGACCATTATCATCATAACTCACTACCCTCTATCTTCTTTATCCTCTACATAAGTGATTTTCTGTCTGAGACCCACTCATTTCTGGATATCCAAAAATGGCTAAAAGATCACTGTAGGGAAAAGAATGCTGAGTAGTCAGAGTTGGTGACTTCCTGAGCTTATCTCAACCTACTGCACAGTATTCTTCTGGTAAAAAATTGGAAAGGTAACTTCTGATGTTGTGAACAATTAACAGCATAGTGTTAATTGTGGAAATAAAATAATTAAATCCATTGATGACTTCACTTGCTGCTTTAAAAACTGTCCTCATATGACTGCAGTGAATTTAAGGAGAAGTCTGGAAGTATGTCTTTAGCCACTTTTCCTACAACACAATCTAATGGGGTCAGAATGTGTGGCATGTACAGGCTGTTCGATTCTATCATATTCAGTTGATTTAGCCTCTGTGTGTGGCAAGGGTTGAATTTTCCTGGGAAGAATAACCTGGTCGTGGATGTATCAACTGTCCTACTAATTAAACTTGCTTTAGAACAGAGTGTCTGGCCATGTGGCAAATTGGATTACTTGTCCTAATGTTTATATGCTCTCTGTAAACAATTTGTATATCCCTGGTATACTACTTTATGCCTTACTTTTAAGACCCACAGCTGTTTTGTTTCCTATATATTATAAAGTCCCCTTGCCTTGCCCATTTCTCCATGGCTGAAAAGTGTGTATTTTTCCTTAGCTTGAAATACTATAGTTTCTCATCTTGATTTATACATTTAATAAAGTTACCAATAATTTATTTGTACGTTTCTATTTATCCAGGAAAATCATTAGACATTTCAATATCTAAGTCAACATTAAAGGGTCATATTCTATAATTAAGCTGTTCTATAAGTTTGGGGTTGACCGTTTAAATAGATGTAACAGAAATGTAATAAAAAGGATCAGTACAGTACAGGATCAGATCAGTACATTAGATTGAAAGAAAGGTACTAAGGAAAACTTAACATAACACAGAAAATGACAAAATAGAGATATTTTAAAAAGGGCATCATGAAAAAGACTCAAGGATATTTTCAAGAATGGAGAAAAGAATGAGACAGGTTTCCCTTCTTTTTTCATTAAAAATGGAAATTACCAGATATTTCTGGTAATTATCACTATTTTTATTCTTTAAGACAACTTGCTACCCCTATATCAAAGCCCCATTGATCTTATAAATTAATCGAATACCATACCCAGGAACTGCCTATCCTACATATTTCTTATCTGTTTAACTTTGTTCTCACTAACAACAGAAATATTGCTCTTTGCATTTCATGTTTATATTCATCTTGTCAGTTGTTAAATCCCATCATCCCCTAACAGATTAGCCTGCTGTTATATTTTAATGTATTTTTGCAAATGCTGGATATCTGTACTGTACATCAACTTTCATTAAAGAGAAAACTCTACCCTCATCTGAGCATTATGGAACTCAAACTGACCCTTTACATTTGACCCACAACCCTTCTGATCTGCTTCAATCTTCCAGGTGAGGGTCAAACTTAGATAATTTGCTGCCAATCCATTATTTTGCTCCCATCCTCTGATAAGAGGAAAGTGGTAACAACTTTTTATCCACTGGACTTGAAAATATGATAAGTGAAATGAAAATACAGGTTTCTGAGGATTGGTGTCTACCTTGGGTAGCCAATGATCAGAACTGAGTATGAAATTAGACTTTTCCTTGTATACAGCCTTTCTCTATTCTCTAGGAAAGAAAAAAAAATGGTTGGCATCTAAAATATCTGTTTGTTTGTTTTTTTTTCCTAGCTGTAGTAAGCTATCTATGGACTGTCCTGGCTATTATTTTGTGGAGAAACCTGAGAAATTATACTTCTAGGATTATGTTTGGCTGGGCTAGCAGCAAGTTTAAAAAGCCCTACTCAGAAACAAGACTCTTCAAGGTAGATTATAGCAGATAATATAACACGCCTTTCTCCATCTCCTGATTTATTTTTCCCTATAGGATATATGAACATTCGATATTCCACACAATATCTGCATAAATTTCACTCCTGCCCTTAGTGCCATCACACTTGAATACAATTTCATGGAAGCAAGATCTTGTCTATTTTATTCACGACAGTCTCCTTACCACCTAGAACAGCTTCTGTTACAGGGTTGGCACTGAGAAATTATTACGGAATGAATGAATGAATTCCTAGGACTGGTTCAGATATGATAAATAGTTTTAGTTAGAGTGAATGAAGGAACTACTTGGGTCCTATTTTGAAACCAGTCTAGGCTTCTCCCTTGAAAAAATAAAACTAAAAACAATAGTAACAAAGACAGTCATCTGTACACTGGATCCTCATTAAGATAAAGGTAGCCAATATCTGTCTCAATAATTGTGTAATGAAGAATTTGTGACTAAGCCATTATCTGAATGTAGTAAGCCAATAAGAGAACTTAAACTCAATGATAAGATGAAAAGTATCAGTCAAAAAACCTCTCCCTTATGAAAACAAACATCAAGAATAAATCTCTGGTGCTTTTCATCAGCCTAAACCACAGAATTTCAGGAATTTGTGACCTGTTCATCTGCCTTAATTCTAATGTATTATACTACTACCACACTCAGCCCTGACCCATGCTCAAGAACAAATATCAGCAATCTTTATAAGATAACTCTAGCAGATGTGGTAACCAATGGCCCTATGACTATTTAAGACGCATGTTGTTCACATCAGAAGTCATTTACATGGTGGCACCACACCCGTTAATCAATGATTGACCTAATATGGGGTAAGTTTAATTAATGAAAGCTCTGTATCTTATTTCCTTAAAATCTGAATCTCCAAGGTGAAAACAACATAAGCAAAGCAGAAATCCCAGGATTATCAACCGAATACATTTTTTGAAGCCACAAAATGAGGACCATTGAACAAATGTCTTTTTATTCAGACAGACTGTCAAAGAAAGAACATTGAGAGTACACCACTCTTGAAAATGTGTAGGTTTTTTAGTCATAGCTGAAGATAAGAGGTAGCATAAACAAACAAACAAACAAACAAACAAACACATATAATAACTACACATATCAGCCCCTGGGTTAAGAATGGACCTATTCATAGCCCACCATGTACAGGTATGCCACAGACTTAGAAGAGCTGTACATTTCCCATGATTACATTTCTGAGGTCATCATAATATATTTGAAATGTTAAATGTGCTTCACTAAGTCTTTTGATGGCTCTGTATATGAAATTATTTATCCAAGTCCTGACTTACATGTGCCCTAGGCAGTTTCAAAAGTTACCATTTACTGCCATACTGAGAGCTCTATGACTTCTCACGATGAAATTTATAATCAATCTAATCCTACTCATAATTTCTATTAGGATGTGTCCTCTTTATAAATGTCCCCATCATTTTTTTTGGTTCACCTCAGCAAATTTATCTCATTTTATCAAAGAAGTTTTCTGTCTCCAAAAACTATTTTATCATCAACTGTCATTGTAGGTTGTATTATGATATTGAAAAATATTGTTCAAAATGCTCCCTCTCTGTAACTGCCTATCCATTAGCCATTACTCATTTTCCAATTGCTCTATCGAAATATCAAGTGGACCTTGGGAAAATGTCTATACTATTACAACTCTATTAGAATGAAATTGAAAACTACCAGCCCACACCTTCTCTGACCATGACCATGTTTTCCAATAGCAGTTCACTGTATATACTCCTACTTTAAAAACATAACTCCACAATAAATGTACCTTCTACCCTACCACTTTTCAACAACAAGATTGCAAGAAAACATTAATGTTAAATCAGTACCCAGATGATATTGAGTGAGAACAGGACACACAAAGTGCGATAGGACACCCTACAATATGTCAAGAAAGTTACCCATTATATGTTGATAGAAATTGAATTCTCAGAGATAAAAATGTGATTTTCAAATGCCACCTGGCCTTCTATCTGACACATTCATACCACAATCTTCTGATAAAAATTGAAAGACTGTTTGGTAGGGCTAGTCAAAAATTATCAAGTTAATCAAATCCACTGCCTCCTAGCTTCAATCATTTGAAATCCAAATCCTTTCCACCTTCCTTGATTCTATGCTACTCCTAACTACCCTATACCATTTGTTGCATTCTGTTTTCATCTTCCAAGCTCTAATATTTACATAGCAATTAACCCCAGAAGTTTAGCCATGAAAATCTACTGATGTTGAAGTAATTTTCAAGGATGCCCCACCCAAGACCTTATTTCAACTTGTTTGCAATCGTCTTTTTTCTTTTTTTTTCTTTCGACCTAATTTTCAACTGTTTGGCTCTATGACTTTGACAATAATCTCACATTTAGTGATTTGGAATTATTGGCATTAAGTCTCACTGGTATCTGAATTTTAATTTGGCCTAATTGATTCTGAATTTGCTTATGGATGTGCTCAAGCTTAAAAAAAAAACACATGCTATATATCTATTTTTCTGATCCTTATTTGAAGAACAGAGAGACAATCTCATAAATGATTGAGGCATTCATGGCTGTAGCAAGAATAAATAGGATTTTTACCACTGAAGCCTTGGGAAAATCGCCTTAGAATTGGTACTGTCCCTCCAGTCATGTGTTTGAGTTATAGACAAAGGATTCTATTTGTGGTGTCTCTAGAAAAGTAATACATAATTTTCATATTTTGAATTGTCTTTTTTATTAAGTTTTTATATTATCTTCAAAACTGTCTTTTTCAGTGATTTACAGGTGAGCTTGAGGGGAGAAGGAGATTCGGAAAACATGCTAGCGATGACAGTCTTCTGTGATTGCCTGAGGAGTTTTGGAAAGAGAGCTTTGATAAAGATTTTGATACTGAAAGTAATCAATTAGCCTTCTGGAGCAGATGAAGGAAAGAGAATTAGAGCACTATATTCAGCCCAACTTGTGTTCTTATCTATAAAGACTAGCCTTGAAATGAAGGGATCAAATTAATTAGAATGTAGTATTAGTATGTCAGTTTATATGTTTTATAGACACAAGGATTCAATTCATGTTTTTACCAAAGAAACATGAACGACAAATGTAGTCTACCTTTAGAATAACTGATATTATGAAATGAAGGGACATTATCATTCTGCTTCTATATATATTCTTTTTCCCTAGGAAGTCCTGAAACAACTGACTATATAAACAAATTCATAAAGATCAGATGAAAACTAATTTGCTAATTATTTAAACCTTTCAGGGTGTGAAAGCAGGCTTATCCTCTTTTTCTTTTAAGTTTCAGAACTGATTAAATTAAATAGTTCTCAAAGAGTGGCTTTACCTAAATAATTAATGCAATTATTTTCAAAGTATTTACCTCCAGGTTAGTGCATGCCCCCAAATCTTAGGGATTCTTGTGTCTTATTTTTTAGATAAATGTTTAGAGCAGAAATCCATTAAGACTAATCAAACCTGAGGCATTGTTGCAGGACGCTAATTTACCTGAACCTATTAATTCTTGTCTGTTTTCAAACCGTATTTACTTAAACAAGGGTCTGGAAACTGAGATAAAACTATTACAAAATGCATATAAAATGGCAAATGCCATAATATATATGTGTATACACATATTTAAATACATGCATGTATAAACATATGTATGCATGTGTATATGACA
Source organism: Hyaena hyaena (assembly GCF_003009895.1). NCBI lineage: Eukaryota > Metazoa > Chordata > Mammalia > Carnivora > Hyaenidae > Hyaena > Hyaena hyaena. The sequence continues at coordinate 209,234 of NW_024081693.1, forward strand.
TATGTAATGCATGTATGTAATACATATATAACATATGTAACACAAATATTAGTTAGGAATTCAAGCCAAATATAATGCAGATTTACCTGCAAAAAATTGTTAAAATATATTTGTTATAATCTCAGAAATTAATGATATTTTTGTAATCTGTTAAGGGTACATCTGGTGCAAATATAAAATGATGATTCAGCCAATTGCTTCATATAGAACAATGTAACTGCTACCAAAAAAGAAGTGTTCTACTAAGATCTGGCAGTTTTCTGTAGCATCCATTTGCATTCTAAATGTAATCTAAAAACCAGCATTTCCCAGGTAACTTAATAGCAAAGATGGACCTGAAAATGATTCATTCAGTCCATTGACTGATAAAGAACATACACATACACACACACACACACACACACACACACACACACACACACACTCAAGGTCCATAGGATCCAATTTTAGCTTTTGGCTTCCTTTTCTTGAGCACTTATGTTTCTGTAAGGAGAGTGGCATTTCACAGTTTTTATTATTTCATGCAGTTTCTAAAACAAAAACAAGCAATAAATGTTTAAATAAAATCTAGAACTTATTATGCATTACAATTACTAAATAGTCTCATTGGCTGATTTTGGAAATCTTTGGAAAAAAGATATAAGATTTTAATGATATTATTTTCTATGTATTAGAAAAAAATATTTAATCGCTATAGGAATTAACTTTTTATTACTCAGCAATTATCCCAACTATGCAAAAAAAAAAAAAAAAAAGAGAGAGAGACTAAAATACTATGAAAAGGGAAAATTGATGTAACTGGCCATAAGATGATGTTGAAATAAATCACTTTTTCTTTATCTTTGACTCTTCTTATTATGTTTCCAAAATTTCCTATCGGCTTTCAAAGAAAAGTATGAAAAAATTCTGGAGACACTTTTTCCTAGTGTTATTTAATGTTTTCAGGATTCATTAAACATAGGTGAAAATTCAGAATTTTCAATTTCTGCCTTAAGAGCAAGGAGAGGAAAATTGACAGAGGAATATTTATCACAGTTATGAGGCAAATTAGAAGGTGGATGCAAACGGATGGTGAACTGCCTAATAATGAGAGTGAAATGGATCATATTAGAACTATCTCAGAAAGGTTCCATATGATATTATCTTAACTGATTTTTTTATAATCAAGAATTAGTAAGTGAACAATGTATTTCTAAAAAAAACCTCATCAAGTTAGTTATACAATTGGAAGAACTTCATATTTGCATAATGAATCTGGATCATTCCACCATGCTAAAAACAAATGTGACAAAGTGTATCTTCTAGGATGACCAAAATTTACTTGCTGCTATTCATGAGTTGACAAATATTAAAGTGGGTATGTACACAAAAATTATTGAAAGTAAATTAATGATGCAGAAATGAAGAAAATATTTGGATTGATAATTAAAATTGTTTTTTACAAATCCAAAATAAACATTTATGTGCAGTTAAAGAGCAAAATATTAGCCTTTCTTTCTTTTTTAATTCTATCAAAATATTCATTTTTAAATTGTTGTTGCTATTCTATTATGCTTGCTTTTGTTTTTTTTCAAGTTTTTCTTTAAATTCCTGTTAGTTTACATGCAGTGTAATATTAGTTTCAGGTGTAGAATTTAGTGATTCATCATTTACATACAATACCCAGTGCTCATCACTGCTAGTGTTCACCTTAATACCCATTACCTATTTAACCCTCTACCCATCACTCCTCCAATAACCCTCAGTTTGTTCTCTATAGTTAAGAATGTTTCCTGGTGTGCCTCTCCCTTCTTTCCTTCCTATGTTCATATGTTTTGTTTCTTAAATTCCACATATGAATGAAGTCAACTGGTGTTTGTCTTTCTCTGACTGACATTTATCTCTTAGCATACTACTCTAGCTCCATACATGTCATTGCAAGTGGCAAGATTTCTATTCTTGTAATGACTGAGTAATGTTCCATTGTGTGTGTGTGTGTGTGTGTGTGTGTGTGTGTGTATTCTTTATTTATCAGTCAATGGACATTTGGGTTCTTTCCATAATTTCGCTATTGTTGACAATACATCAGGGTACGTATATCCTTTCAAATCAGTATTTTTGTGATCTTTGAGTAAATACCTATTAGTACAATTCTTGGATCATAGGGTAGTTCTAACTTTTTGAGGAACTTCCGTAATGTTTTCCAGAGTGACTGCACCAGTTCGCATTCACACCAAAAGTGTAAGAGGGATCCCCTTTCTTCACATCTTGACTGATATCTGTTGTTCCTTGTGTTATTAGTTTTAGCCATTTGGACAGTTGTGAGATAATATCTCATTATAGTTTTGATTTCCCTGATGATGACAATATTGAGCATCTTTTTATGTGTATGTTAGCCATCTGTAAGCTTCTTTGGAAAAATATCTATCCATGTGTTCTGCCCATTTTTAATTGGCTCACTTCGTTTTTGGATGTTGAGTTTGGAAAGCTCTTTATAGACTTTGGATACTAACTCTTTATCAGAAAAGTCATTCTCTCTTCAACAAAATTATGAGCCTTTAAAGTATTAAATGGGATTTCATGTTTAGGGTATAAGTGCAAGAAGAACCCAAAGTAAGGATAAGCTGGAGCATATTAGAGTTGCATTAAAAATCTGGAACAGTATTTATAAGATGGCTACATTACAGGTTTATGGATAAGCATTAATGAGAAGTGATTGTACTCGAGGAATGTTGCCCACTTTCAAGAAATTGTGAAGGATAATTTATGTTTAGTATGTTTAATTTCTTCTTAAAATGTCTAATGAATTTGCTTGTCATCATTGCTTTACTCTTACCTTATAAATTACTTATAAAATGACTAGTGTTAATCTAACCCTTTTATAATGTGTATAATAACCTCTACTATACAGGACCAAATACCTGAAGTTTTCAATAACTCTGCAACTTAGGAAAAACTGCAATTTAGGTGAAATAACCAAATAATAGCAAACAAAGTTAATATCTGAGATTTACTTTAAATTATGTTCATTAGTCGTTATTACCTCATGTTGGCTAAATCTTCTTAGCTTATATAAATACATTACTTTATAGTGATAAGAGGGGATTAAAATGATAATTTGAACAACCACACAAGAGAAAGTAATACAAATAAACCCCAAATCCTATAAGTCCATGTTCTGGAGCCTAGTAAAACTGAGATTTTATTGACATAAAAAGAGAAGGCACACATCCAGGGCAAAACAGGTTGATGAAAATGATTAAGACAATATTCTCCTTTTTTAACATAGTAACCCACCATAGCTTTATATCTGATTTAATGATTCCTTAAACAATACTAAACTGTATTGCATATGGACCATTAATTGTCTTATATACTTCTGCATGCTTTTCAGATTGTTTCCCCAAATCCATCTGTCCTTTAAATCCTTCTAAGTATGGTCTTTCAGTGAAGCCTTTGTGAATCACATGAGGAAACAAATTAGCAGCAATTTGTTTATGACCATTTTTATTAATTCACTTTGTTCAAATAATATAGGCATAACCCATCATTAATTAACGTTAGGGCATGATATTTGTTGTTCTGCTTTTATATTAAAGCTGTTCTTTCAAAGTATACCTCTATCTGGTTTTTTTAAGTGCTTAAATCTTTAAGAGAACCCAATGTTGCATTTCTCTAAATACCAAGGTATATAGCCAAACTTGTGGTTAGAATCAGCGATCACTTTAAAGGTAAATATCTGAAAAAAATCTGTTAATCAGATTGCATATAAAGTTATCCATTATGGAAAAGGCTACAGGAAATAATTATATTTGTCAATACTTTCAATTCTATATAATAAGAATTTTGTGTGTGTGTGAATTGAGCAAATATTTTTTTAAGTGTCTATACTGTGTAACACACAGTGGTATGTTCAGGGTGCAGGATGACCCAGAGTGCTGGGAGCCGCACTGGCCTTGCTGGATGACAGTCACAGCGAGGAAATGGCAGCGTTTGCACAGCTGCCATGAGAAATGAAAACTGGTATCTCCTTCTACTACCACTGGCTCATGTTGGAAATGAGGCTGCTGGTATTGACCAGGCCTCACAATATTCCAGATCAGACTGATATTTCCCACACAGATACCTCATAAGGAAAAGCATATTCCTGCCTTTTCAAAAGAGACTTCAGATGAAAGCATTGTGGATGATTGTCAAAAGGCTCTTCCTATGGGCCTTGCAGATCCAAGACTTACATAATAAAGGGGGCTAAGAACACAAGAGTTACAATTGAGTCTGGCCCTGAGACAAAGAGCCTAATTTAGAGTTAAGGACAGATATCCACTCCCACCCAATTGTTTCTGCATGGAGCACTAGCCCCCCAAGGCATTTGTGAGTGACTTATTCTGACCTTGAATATGCTGATTGTTCCCCGTGAAGGGACCTATTGAGGAACTTCTTCTTTTGCAATTATGGGAGCAAAGGTGTTTCCTGAAAGACCTGTTTTTCTTAATACTTCTCCTTAAACAAGCTATTGACCCCTGCTCACAAAGAGGTAACTTCACCCTTTTTATGCTAAAAACATTGTCTTGTATGCTAAAGATACCTTCCTTCCCCATAGGATAAGCATCTAAATCACCTACCTCAAACACTATTGATAAAGGTTATGCAGGAGTCTTCTACAAATCGATGTTCTGGGAAATTCTTACAAAGCAAAGAAGTTTGTCATCATAAATCACTGTCTAAGGCAAATGCCACTTCTGTGCCATCCCCCAAACACTTAATTATAAAATAAAGTTGAGCCCCAGTCAGAGCAGAGATGCCTACCTGGTGACCAGAAAGATTCTCGTGGCTTCTCATCCCTCGCTGACACCGTCCATCCTTCAGGGACCTCTGGACCCAGGCCGAAGCCAGCCTCCGGCACCAGAGGGATCTGGTTCTGACCTGGGGAGCTACGTTCAGGAATGTTGAACTCAGCTTTCTACTTGCATTAACCTCATGTAGGTATTATACACAGTGTCAGGATTCTACTATCTGGAATGTGATTTTATGGATCCAAGGCATTGATCTTCCACTTGCTAATTTGAACAATTATTGTTATTATTTAAATATCTTAAAAAATGTTTATTTACTGTACTTAATGGCAGGGGCGAGGTGCCACAGGCCTCTCATGTGTGTAATATGGATCTAACTGATCTAATTACACAAGTGTCTCCCCACCCCTATGTGGAGAAACTCAAACTTGCCAACGAATGTCTCAACCCTTTCTGTTACACAGAGCTTCTTTTGAGTTACTATACATAGTTTCTAAGAAATTCTCATTATTTTAGAGTTCCAATTCTTTTTACCACATCCCACTTCCCTCAACGTGACATTTAAGTACATAGGGGTGTGCAGTATCTTTGTAATGGTGGGACTGAGACCTCTCATGGGTGTGGAAGTCTTTGTGATATTTTCTGTTACTGACTCATCTGTGTGGCCAAGAAGTCCTGTGACTGGTTGCACTTGATTCTCTTGCCCTGCTGAGCTTGCCTGGAGACGGTTGCAGCAAATGCAACCTCATCAGGGATGGGGGACCCTCTGCCTCCTCCCCATGCCTCAGTTCCCATCGGCACTCTGCATCCCCAGAAGTCTGGCTACTCCTGTTGAACCACCTCCCCTCCTTGATAATCTCAAGTAATTATTTAAGTTTCTCCTGTCATTGCAATCCCTCTATAAGCTGTTATTGATTGATTAAATAGTTAATGAATGGATATTATTGGCCAACACAATCTATAACAATATGCATGGCTCCATAGGGCTTGTGGGAATATTTGGAACTTCATGAGAACCAAGAAATATTCTAAGGGGATTCATATGGGGCCTTCCTTCTGCTTATCTGCTTAGCCACACCAAGGCATTGATTTTTTTTTTTTTTTTTTTGGGAAAAGAAAGAGAGCTCATGCGAACATAAGTGGAGGAGGGGCAGAAGGAAAGAGAGAGAGAAAAAAAATCCCAAGCAGGGATTAAATAATTGCTGGGCATGGAGCCTGACTTCAGGCTCAATCTCACTACTGTGAGATCATGGGCTGACTAAAATCAAGAGTCTGACCCTTAACATAATGAGCCACCCAGGCACCCCTTTAATTTTTTCTCAAGCAGCCATTTCACACTGTGTTGAAGTCATCCAAATCCTGAAGACAAGTCTCTTTGAAATCCCGAGAGGTACTAAGCAAAAGATCCATTGCTTTGGTCTTTAACTTTCTAGGATTTCAACCTCAGTTTAGGGATGGACAGGTGATGTTATACACTGTGATTGACCTCTTGCCTTAACTACAACTATCTCTCTTTTCCTCCCACTAGTCTATCGGGACCAACAGTGGGCTTCACACTCTTACCATTTTGTAGGGACTTCTGCAATTTTTAGGCCCTTCTCTGAAGTGGCATTGACCTTCCTCTTTTCTATGAAACTGCAAGGTCATAGCAGGATGATCTCTCACGTAATTTTCTTTGCACATTCAGATATATTTTAAATGATATAATCATCCTCATGTATTTCAAACCCCTGCCCCATTGTAAAATCAGAGCATTTGTGAGTGCACGCTTGCATGTGTATGTGTATTGGGGGAGGGCTTCACAATTTAAAGTGTAGATGTTTACAATTGTTCTGGTATGATTGTTGCAGTCCTTTAATACTCAAATCATGTATACATAGAATACAATCACCCATCAAGTTAGTTGGATGGATTTTGTTGTCAGTCAATGAGAAGGAGAATTCTGGGGGACAGCTATATATGATGAGGAGATAAGCCATTGTTTGGGGAATGCACAGTTTGAAGTACTTTTGGGAATTCAAGTGAACAGGTCAGTAAAGAGGAAGGATTTTATAATTCTGGATGAAAGTATAGAAATAGAGGCCAGAAATATAAATACAAAATTATTCATATATTCATAATGTGTATGCAATAAAATAAATGAATTAGACATTCCAACAGTTGCCTTCATGAGTTTTTCATACATTTTTATTAAATAAGAAAAGAGAGATGCAGAATATGTTTATTCATATGAAATGGTCATGAAAATAAACCCCCTGTGCACATATGTATACACTTATAAATACAGATATATCACATTGGAATGATTTATGTTTATATACTTATATATGTAAAAACATAAATATGGAATGATGTGTACTATGTTGCTTATGTGGATTATTTACAGAGAGGGTATGGGGGTATGGAGGCCATTTGTGGTTGGAATAAGTGGAGAGTGTAAGGAAAGGGAATAAATAATAAGACTATAAGTTATTCAGATGTCATGGTGTGGTGGAGAGCTGTATGGGAGGAGAGAAATTTTAAGAAATTCCAAGTATGGCCAATCCTTTTGGACACTTTGTTCTAAGAGAATTAGGAGATTAAACAATAACCACAGATGAAAGACTGTGGTTTTGTTTAATAGCAGTGAAGTAGGTATGAGCATCTTTAAATGTTGGAGAATGTGTTCAATGAAGAGGGAAAACATTAATATGCAGCTGATCGGGATTTATTAATTTTGTAATGCTTTTTTTATAAAGTGTATTCATTTATTTTTGAAAGAAAGACAGAGGAAGAGAGCATAGAGAGAGTGGGGGAGGGGCAAAGAGAAAGGGAGACAGAGGATCCCAAGCAAGCCCCAAGCCTGTCAACAGGGAGCCTGACAGGATGCTAGATCCCACCAACTGTGACTTCATTACCTGAGCCAAAATCAAGAGTCAGTTGCTTAACTGATTGAGTCACCTCGGCCACCCTTGTAATGTTGAGATGTCAAAAGAGTATGACATCCAAGACAGAATTATAAATGATTAGATTTAATAAAGAATGTTTACTTTTAGCTTTTTTGTTGTTTTATCTTATTCAAATAAAAATTCTAGGATGACAGATAAGTGACTTATCAATTGGGAAAATTATAATATAAACCATGATTATGCAACCACAGATAATTATAACACACCTAGATTTGAACTTCACTGATACCAATTCCTATGGAATTCTCCAAGTATTAAGCATGTTAAGCATAAATACCTTAATAAAAAATAGGTATTTAGCATTACCACAGTTCAGACATTGTAACACATTCTACACTATTAAAATTAAACTTCATAATAACTTAATAAGGTAGACACTATTTTGTGCCTTGTACAGGTGACAAAACTGATGTTCAAGAATATTATTTCCATAATTTTATCCAGCTGGCAAATATCAGAGTCAGACTTTAAATTCAGATGATATGATCTAAAAGCCTACTGTAGTCAGATGTTTCCAAAAAAGAAAATATAGAAAAATTCTTTATATATATTTTCTCTTAACAAATTAACCACTTGTTTTTAATAATTTCTAGTATAGAGCAAAAGACAGCATTCTTGTCAGATTTCAAGTGCATTCCTTCAAGGTTTCCTAGAAGGACACAGGGGCACCTTTCCAGGACTCTAATATATATTAATATGGGGAAATCTCACCTAGCAATATCATCTTGAGAGACTGACCATTGAATTGAAAATCATTTTTACAAAAATATGTTACAGCTTAAATCATTCATTTTGAAACTGTTCTTAAATTATAAAATACCCAGCCCCAAAATTGATGCAAGTACCAAACAGTAATGATACCCAAATTGATTTGTGACTTAAAGAAAAATCAAGAAATCATATAATAAAATGTAGAAGCAATGCATACCAGAATTTTCCAATTTAGCACACTTGACAACAATAATTGAATTAACCTAATGTTTAATATATATTGTTATCACTACATATATGTTTAGAATATATGTGTGCATATTATGTATCTTTTTTTTAGTATAATGTTTTATATTATTCTTTTATTTATATATCTCTTAGTCAAACAATTAGCATTCTGGCTTTTTTGGATGACCAATATTCAGAGGCAATGTTCCATCAATATTTAGGTATTCTTACAAAGTTGCACACTTGTCAACAAAGAACATTGGCATCAAATTTATGAAGAATGAGTGAAACTAAAAAAGATCCAAGTTTTAGCAAACTGAAAGTACAAATTACTTCAGGTAAAAAAAGGGCTAAGCTCATTGTGAACCAGAAAGAGAGCTGACATGACTGAAGAATAATGATCACTAAGAAAAGGGTTATGAGATGAAGTCAGAGGTAGGCAGACCACGGATGGCTCAGAGACATGACAACAAGACAAAACTGGGTGCCTGTGCATTGGGAACTCATCTGATGTTTTAAGCAAGGAGGAAATAGGGTTTGGTTTTCCTTTTATGAAGTACTCCCTCAGCACTGTGTACTTGTGGTTGAATAGGGGCAAAGTAAAAAAAAAAAAAAAAAAAAGAGAGAGAGAAAGAGAGAAGGGGGGTGGAGAGAGAGAGAAGAAAAAAATTAAAAAAAGAAACCCAACTAGCAGGCTTTTTGCTATTGTCCAGGTTAGAAGTTTTTAAGTTGTCATGTTTATTCTGCTAAACTTGTAACTTTTGTGAGCAAATTTATATTATAAAAATTGTTTAAAGAAAAATTTAAATAATTCTGTGTGATTTTTCTACAAGAAAACTGTAGTTGTCTTCTTCCATCCCTCTACTATATTGTTGCTCCTTTAAGTGATGTTCTTCAATTCTTTTTTTATTTTTTTGAGAGAGAGAGAGAGTTAACAAGCACAAATGATGGAGAGGCAGAGTGAGAGGGAGGGAGAATAACAAGCAGGCTCCATACTGTCAGTGTGCAACCCAACATAGGGCTTGATCTCACGAACCATGAGATTATGACCTGAGCTGAAATCAAGAGTCCAATGCTTAATTCACTGAAGCACCCAGGTACCCTACATATTCCCCAATTTAAACATAACCTATAATTTGTAATATGAAGATTTTTTCTTTCTTCCTCCTATTTTCCCCTCTTCTCTCCCAGCCTCAGCACTAAAACATTTCATGCTTTCTGTCACCCAAATTTACCACAAAATTGGCTAGAACTTGAAACTTAACTGCAAAGAAAGAAGCTGAAGATTCTTACCTTTTACACCAGTTGGGTTTATTTCCTTTTATTTTATTAGTACTATTTTTTAATGCTTATTTATTTATTTTTAAGAGAGAGAAAGAGAAAGAGAGAGCAGGGTAGGTAGGGAGGGAGAGAAGGAGACTAGAAACCAAAACAGGCTCCAGTCTCTGGGTTGTCAGCACACAGCCCAATGCAGGGCTTGAACTCACAAACCATGAGATCATTACCTGAGCCGAAGTAAGATGCCCCTCATTTTGTTTTAAATATGCTTATTTGTTTGTGTTGATGTAAATATTTTCATTCTGAGAAACAAAACTCATGTTGAAATAAGACAAATTATTATTCTAAAACCAAAATATGCATAGAAGATAAATATTTCTCTTTGTCATATTATTACATTGCACTATTATTTCATTATTTTATATTTCTTTTTAGTATAATTTATTATGTTATTCTTTTACTTATATGTCTCTTGGTAAAGCTCATATACAATTACATTGGGAAAACAAAAACTCATTTTCTATACAGCTCATCTTAAAAGCAAATATTTAAACCATCGTATATTGGTTAAAGAAGAGTTGTAATTGTTTCCTACAAATGTCACAGATCATCATAAAACACTAGGAGTATGAGTTTTCTAACATGAGTACCTGATTTTGGTGTTTCCTTTTGCACAAGTTTTCATTGACTTCTCTCTCTCATGGGGTGGTACTGACATTTTATTCCAATGGGGCCAAGAAGGAAGAAGACCTCCATAATTCCTCTTGTATCAAAATCTTGAAACTCATCATAAGCAATTTCTAATGCTTCCCACTGGGCTTCTGCCCTTCATGGATTTAATTTTCAGAATATGCCATGAGGCATTTACTCCACATTTTTGCATATATAAAACATATTGTCATGAATGCTTTTTCCCATTAGATACCTGTGAGTATCTAGCCAAATATGAAGCCGTTATTGAAGCATTTCTATGCTGTAAAGCTTTTGATAATATTCCAGAAAAAACATTGAGTTGTGGTGTCAGATATTTTGCATGCAACTCTACTAGAGTACTCACAAGAGCTATTATAAATGACATTTCATCTATTTGTCTCTATTCCATAATGAATTCCTACAGGAAAATTATGACTATCTTTTATGCATTTTTGTACACTCCAATATTAACTCTGACAAAGATTTCATTTCAAAGAAAAAAATCCATGACTCAATAACTAAATTGGTTAATAATCAATAACTAAATAATTGGTTAAATAATGTTGATTCTTTCTTTAAGAATCCATCTTATGGGATAATCTGCTTTGCTTCAGTAAAGTAACTGTACTTAAATAAATTTGCATGAGAATTTATAGGATAGAAATATTTTTGAGGAGACAATTTTATTTGATTAAATGTACATAAATTGTATCTTCATCTTTTTATGTCTTTTCTTTTTTTTAAAATGTTTGTTTTTTATTTATTTCTAGGAGAGAGAGAGAGAGACAGCATAAGCAGGGTAGGGTCAGAGAGAGAGGGAGTCACAGACTGAAACAGGCTCCAGGCTCTGAGCTGGCGGCCAGCACAGAGCCCGTCGCTGGGCTCGAACCCACGAACCGTGAGATCATGACCTGAGCCAAAGTCGGAGGCTTAACCGACTAAGCCGCTCAGACGCCCCTTTTTATGTCTTTTCATACATGTGTATAAGTGAATTTTCCCTTTACTTTAAAGAATGTGAAAATCAAATTTTATCTTATTCATCTTCTTGAAAAATAGCTTAGGTTTTAATTTTTTAATTTTTGAATGAGAATTAAGTTTTATATATAAAAAATAAGATATCCTCATTGTCTGAATGACCTCAAGGTAGACAGCAAAAGGAAAAGGAAAGAAGCAAAGGCTTTATTTTTCCCCCTTTATCTTCTTTGCCTTTGCTTTTACACCCTTTCACGGATTAATCACTTCAAGGTCAATCGTGCAGTCATTACTCCTCCTAGCAAAACTTCTAACTGAAGTCAATTAATGAATCAGCTGAGAAAGCAGTAGCTTTACTAATTCTTATAGGGTTTAATCAGAAGGAAAATCTGTTTTAATTTTATTTCATTTGGTAGGAGTTCAGAATCCAAATAAATATACCAATCTCTGACCAGTTTCTGACTCAAATAGCTATTAACTTGAAATAATAAAATAATTAAATCAGAGACAAGTATTAACTAGAAAAATAGATAAAATTGCTTTAGTAATTGGTTTCACAATTCAAAGAAAGTATCCTTCCTAAAGCTGGTTTAAAGGCAGGCAGTTCTCTTTAAAGCGTCTATTAGGTACCAGCCCCTGGGCTAAACACTATAATTTTTCTTTTTAAATTATCTAATTCTTCCTGAAGGAGAAAAGGGAGAAGCCTGATGAGAGGTGAAGTAGATTAAAAACAAATAAGAAAACTCTGACATTACTAGTATGTGAACTATATCTTAACAGGAGATTTATGTTATTTATGAACTAGCTAATTATGTAATATGCTGTCTAGAAATCACATGTCCAAACACTGCTAATTAAATAAGTTCAAATATCATTTCCTATATATCAATTACTTAATGGTGTAATAAGACACCCCAAAAGTTGGAGGGTTAAAAAATCAACCATTAATTTGCCTCACATCCTAATGGTTAGCTCTTTATCTGCATTAGCTGGTTGGTTTCATTATTCTGAGTCACACTTGGCTGATATTGATTGGTCTCTTTGTGTGTCCACAGTCAGCTGTAGGATAACAAAGCTGTGCTGTGTTAGGATCTTTGGCTGACTGATCTTGCTGTAGAGTCTAGGTTAGGATGGAGCTTCTCATTATCTAGAAGAGTTACCAGACTTGTTCAAAAGGTAGGTTGGCTTGGAACCAAGAGAGATTATGAAGGATATTATGAAACCTATACTCAAAATCAGAACCATATTGCTTCTGCCATATTTGATTGTCCCAACCAAATCCCAACTAGACAGGGTTCAATGGGTGGAGAAAGGAGGTGTTCTAAAATCACATGTAACAGAAGAGCATGAATACAAGGAAGAATTTGGATTTGTGACCGTTTTTGCAATCTACCATAACTTCCTTTAAGTTTTTGATAATTCCCAAGATTTATTATCTTCTGCCTCTGAAATTTCACAATATGTTATAACTTGTATGATACCCTTATAAGAATGAAAAACATTATGATACTGTAGTATTTTGTATTAAAACCTTTTGCAGGGAAATGTTATTTCTCTTATTAGGCATGGGTAGACTTAGCTTTATGTATGGTATCCATCTCTATTGTATCCTGATACTGTGGAATCTAGCAGACTGGAAAGACAGGGAAGAGTCAGTCTTGAAGCTCAAGCTTGAGGCAGACTATGAGAAGAATTCTTTCTTTTTGGGGGGTGTCAGTCTTTTTCCTTTTGTGCCTTTGAGTCTTCCACTGATTGGATGAGGACCATCCACAGTATGAAGAGTGATCCACTTTACTCAAATCTGCTGATTTAAATGTTAATATCGTCTAAAAATACCTTGACAGCAACATCCAAACTAGTGTTTGACCAAAGATCTGAGTACTGTGACCAAGCCAAGGAGACAAATAAAATTAATTGTTACTCATCACACACTGAATAGTACCAGAAGTTAATAGTTCTAAAGGTTCCTGAGTAGTTCCAGAAGGTGCCAGAGAACCTTCCAAATGTTAACATATTAACTACAAATAATATTTCTAATAAATATTACTTACAAATGAACCACAAAATAAATCAATGAAAAGGATATACAAAGCAAATAAGAATAACTAATAAGTCTTTGGAGACAGATTGAGGGAGACACTATTCCCTTCCTCTTTTGTATATTATCCCCAAATAATAAGTTTGGTAAAAACTGTAAGCTGACGTACATCTTCAATGGTAAAGTGAACAAAAGGAGCTGCCAAATGCAATGAAAGTTAAAATGGGGGGGGGGGAGAGGGCAAAATTTCCTAGAGAAGACATCTGCCCTGAAGATCTTTTTTAAGCTTATTTATTTAGTTTAAGAAAGAGAGAGGGAGAAAGAGTCCCAGGCAGGCTCTGCCTTGTCAGCGTGGAGCCTGATGTGGGGCCTACCTCAAAAACCACGAGATCATAATCTGAGTCAAAATCAAGAATTGGTTGCTTAACCAACTGAGCCACCCAGACTCCCCAGCCCTGAAGATCTTAAGCAGAGATAGTAAAGTTCAGTTCTCGAAAGCAGATGCCACTCTTACGTAGGTAAAAAGTAACAATCCCTTATTTGAAGCCTCAGATGCACAAGTTGAGTTCAGGATTTTCTTGGACCCAGTCACTAGTGTATAAAAGGAGAGAAGATACGGAAAAAGAGGAAAAAAGTTGCAAGAAGCAATGTTATCAGTGAGACTGGGTAAAGAAAAGAGAGGAAAAATGAGAGCCAGCAAAAGAGAGATTATATTTTAAGTAACATGTCAACTACTGGTCTCTGTTGGCTGAGCAGTAAAATCAAACACACACACACACACATCTATGTGTTGAGGAGATTAAATTAGAACAGGCAGAATTTTTCTAGCAAAACTTTGTGTTAGCTTTTTTGTTTACCTTAGACATTCAACAAATAGATTGCCAAGAAAAAATAATTACCTTATTTAATCCAAATCAAGGTAAATTATTATTTTTTTAATGTTTTATTTATTTATTTCTAGGAGAGAGAGAGAGAGACAGCGTGAGCAGGGGAGGGTCAGAGAGAGATGGAGTCACAGACTCTGAAACAGGCTCCAGGCTCTGAGCTGGCAGTCAGCACAGAACCCGACGCGAGGCTCGAACCCACGAACCGCGAGATCATGACCCAAGAGAAAGTCGGACGCTTAACCGACTAAGCCCCCCAGGCGCCCCGAATCAAGGTAAATTATAATAAAAAGATGCAACAGCAGATCTATACACAAACACCACAGAAAACAAGGAAAAAAGATAACAGTAAAATGGCAGATTATTATCACTCATTGAAAAAATACTGCTACCCCTGAGCAGATAAAAATTATGACCCAACATACCATCATGATGTTGGAAATAAATAAATAGGCAAAATGATTCTAGCCTGAAAATTTCACAACTGTGTGAGGTAATTTCTTGAGATCAGTCTCTCCCTCTGTAATTAGATACATATGGATAGATAGATAGATAGATAGATGATAGATAGATAGATAGATAGATAGATAGATAGATAGATAGATGATAGATAGATAGATAGATGATAGATAGATAGATAGATAGATAGATAGATAGATAGATGATAAATAGATAGATTTTATTTTAAGTGTATATAGGTATATAAATACATATTGGGTGCAAATTCTGTTCTATTACTGATAAGTGACCTTGATTAAGTGTTTTGCTAAACAGCAACATATGAGGTTTTGGTACAATGTTTACTAATTATATATATATTTTTGGAGTATTATCTAATTCAAGTATAATTAACATACAGTATTAAATTAATTATAAGTGTACAATATAATGAATGAACAGCTCTATACATTACTCAGTGCTCATCACAACAAGTGCACTTCTTCAGCCCCTTCACAAATTTCACCCATCTTCTCCACAACCTCCCCTCGGGTAACTTATCAGTTGGTTCTCTATAGTCAAGGACATTTTCTTGGTTTGTCTCCTCTGTTTGTTTTGTTTCTTAAGTTTCAAAAAAGTGAAATCATAGCATATTTGTTTCTCTGACTTATTTTGCTAGCATTATACCCTCTAGATCCATCCATATTGTTGCAAATGGAAATACTCCCTTCTTTCTATGGTTGAGTAATATCCTACTGTACATATACACCATATCCTCTTTAGCCATTCATCTATCACTGGACATTTGAGTTGCTTCTATATCTTGGCTATTGTAAATAATGCTATAATAAACATAGCATATAGATATCCTTTTGAATCAGTGTTTTCATTTCCTTTGGATAAATACCCAGCAGTGGAATTATTGGATAATACGGTAATTCTATTCTTAATTTTTTTAAGGAACCTCCATACTGTTTTCCACAGTGTCTGTACCAGCTTGTATTTCCACCAATACATGAGCCTTCCTTTTTCTTATGGAGACTTTTAAATTTATTTTTCCTTTTGCCTTCATTTTTATTTGCACTATTTTGTTTTATATTTGTTAGTCTCCATAAATACGTTCAGAAACAAAATGGGAGTAACAAGAGGCATAGAAAAGAAAAAAAAAATGATGTAATGGAGGCAGGAAGAGAAGGGAAAAGGAAAGAGAGAAAGGGAAGTTAACCTGTACATTTTTTTTCTGCTCAGTTTCTGGATCTTTGTGATAAATTGCTAATATCTATATATGACACTATTAACCACGAAAAATTCCTAATTTTAAAAATACCAAAATGCAAATGGAAATCAAATAACTTCTTATAGGGAACTTCTGGGTTTCTTTATATTTTGGGAAGGGAGAATAGTTTCATAATGATGACTCAAAATCTTGAGGCCTTAAAAGACTGACAAATTTGAGTGCATTAAAAATGTTTGGGGACGTCATATATATTGTGTATTTATTGTCTTTGTAAGTTATATCACAGGCAAAAGTCTAATAGACACAATGTAAAGAGTGCTCTGAAAGTTGATAAAATATAGCAATAAACTCATAGAACAAATTAGGACAGTTCATAGGAAAAGAAATGAATGGATTACATGTCTGCTAAATTTATGTAAAATACTCAATCTCATTGATGTAAATTTAAAATGTTATTTAAAATTAAACTGAGATCTCATTTTTGGTTTAATTTTATAAACCAAAGATTTGCAAAAATCCTAAAGTTTGACAACATATGCGATTTTTGAGGCTGTGAGGATTCATGCCCTCCTAGGCTTGAGGCAATGCAAAGGGGTGCAGTTATAATGAAGACAAAAGTAGCAATATCTAACAAAACTACATATGAACTAAAACTTTGACTTGCCAGTTTTCTTCTATGACTCCATCTTAATTATGCACTAGCAGTATGTAAAGCAACATGTGCATGAAAGATTATTTTTAATTGCAAATACTGGAAAGACCTGAAATGTCCTAATACTGTGCATTGGTTAAATAAAGTATGAAATATACAATGAAATAGTAATGCAGCCATTGAAACACTTACAAAGGGTAATAATTTATATGATTTTTCTGTATATTAGAAGCTAATCCTCATTATGAAAATTGGCACTCAAAGAGTGTGTATGCCACTTTTTTTCCTGCACTATTTTTAGATAAATTACAGATCATTTAATGGAAGCTTTTGTGGGAAGGACCTAGACTTTGAGCTGAATACTTAAGAATGATAGTATTTGGGAAAGTGAAAAGTAAAAAGGTAAGTTCTCATTGTTGGAAAGGTAAAATAATTTCTTAGAGGAGAGAAAGGTAAATAATTTCTAAGTGATCATTTCATCCAAAGGCATGGGGAGTTGGGGGACAGACAGTCATATACTGAATTCTAGAGAATCTGTTAAAAATAAAATAACCAGTAGCAAATTAAATTGTACTGGGCACATAGTATATTCAATTGCATTTATTGCAATCACTTTAAAGTCTTTCATTGTATTTTCATGACAATATTTATTCCCAAATTGCATTTGTGGAGAAGTAAAATTGATATGAAATCAAAGCTTACTCTGGTCGTGACTGACAGTGGCTTAGCATACTACTTGCTTTTGCACTTAAGGCTACATTTTGAACTGTTTTACTTGTTGGTGGAAATAGTGAAATCAATAGGAATACTGTCAAAGTCTATAAATGACTTACTGTGAATGACAAGAATGGAATTAGAGTTTCTTTCTCTGTACAACATCAAAAGAAATACAAAACAAATGAAACAAACCAAAACAGCATCTATAGATCCAGTATATATAACATCAGTGTTGAAAAATAGAAAACTAATTCCAACATGCTTTTATGTCATCCGGACTGAAATATATTTCTTTGCATTCTAATCCACATTACTCTTAGGAGATCTATAGAAATCATTTAAGAAGTTATGTCAGGATTTTTACTGGAATTGTAAAACAGTGAAGATAAAAAGCTTTGGATGGAGCACCTAAATTGTTTGAAAGTCAACTATAGTCTCCCACTTGGCAGAGTGTTTGCATGGAGATTTACAGGTTTTCCAAAAATTGAGTGAGATAGTATACTCATAGATAACCTCTCCTGTATTCTTTCAGCCATATTCAGTACTGAGTGTTTAAACTCCTGGGCTTTATTTGTATATTTATATTATGGTACATTGTAGATAGTTTCTGTGATAGTTAATTTTATGTGTCAACTTTCTTGGGCTAGGGATTGCCCAAATAGCTGGTAAAACATTATTTTTGGGTATGTCTGTAAAGGTGTCTTCAGAATAGAATAAAAGAGAGAAAGGGATTAAGATAAAAGAAAAGCTTACATTAACTATATTTAGACTTCAGAATTATATATCATTTATTTAAACTAAACATTAATTTAGGAACTCATCCAATGATGCTATTTTTCTATTATGTGACTGATTCTTCTTTAAGTTCTGGAGATATAAGGAAAAAAAGTGTGCTTACTTTAATGCAGTTTATAGTGAATCCATGAAAATATTGTATCAGTGAAAACTTTTGGGGTCAGTTTTGCTTCCCAGAATATTAAAAAATTTATATTACTATAACTAAAAGAAAGCATTTAGCCAATAGTAATTTCACTACCACTTTTATATCCAGCTACTAGGGGAAAGTGAGCTCAGTGATTTTTATGTCACATGTTTGGAGAACAATGACTCCTAAGTAGCTTGACTGCTACAGGGAAAGTACAAATATTTCAAGCTTGGTATATTAGTAAATGGTTGGCTTAAAGTTGGCTCAACTCCACATGGCCAGGCCTTGTGTAGGTTAAAAGGCAAGTACAATGCTTTTGGGGTTTTTTTTTGGGGGGTGGGAGGGGGTAAATCCTCAGTAGTAAAATTAATGGATCTGTGGTATTTCTATTTTTATTTTTTTGAGGAACTTCCATACCATTTTTCACAGTGGTTGCACCAATATGCACCATTAACAGAGCATAAGGGTTCTCTTCTTTCCACATTCATGCCAATACTTGCTATTTCTTGTCTTTTTGATGCTAGCCATTCTGACTGGTGTGAGGTGCTATCTTACTGTGGTTTTGATTTGCCTTTCCCAGATGATTAGTGACATTGAGCATCTTTTCATGTGTCTGTTGGCCATCTGTATGTATTCTTTGGAAAAATATCTATACAGGCTCTTTCCCCATTTTTTAAATTGGTTTGTTTGATATTGAGTTATAAAACTTCTTTATATATTTTGGATGTTTACCCCTTATCATTTGCAAATATTTTCTCCTATTCACTAGGTTGCCTTTTTGTTTTGTTATGGTCTCCTTTACTGTGCAAAAGCTTTCTATATTGGTGTAGTCAAGAGTTTATTTTTGCTTTTGTTGCTTTTGTTGGATATTTACCCAAATAAAATGAAAACATTAATTTGAAGATATATACATGCCTATGTTACTGCAGCATTATTTACAATAGCCAAGCTATGGAAGCAACCCAAGTATTCATTCATAGATGAATGGATATGCACACACACATATATACATATACAATGGAATATTATATATATATATATACATATATATACATACATATATATGCACACAATGGAATACACACACACATACACATATACATACACATACATACGATGGAATATTGCTCACTCATAATAAACATTGAAATCTCTCCTTTTGTGACATCAACAGACCTAAAGAATATTATGCTAAGTAAAATGAGTCAGACAGAGAAAGTTTAATACCATATGATTTCACTTATAAGTGGTATCTAAAAAGCAAAACAAACTTCTATAGGGAGAAGAAACTGGTGGTTGCCAGAGAGGCAATGAGTATAAAGATAGCAAATTAGAATAAAGGGATTAAGAGGTACAAACTTCTAGTTATAAAAAATAAGTCATGGAGGAGTGTCTGGGTAGCTCAGTCAGTTGAGCATCTGACTTTGACTCAGGTCATGATCTCACAGTTTCTGGGATCAAACTGTGCTGACAGTGGGGAGTCTGCTTTAAATTCTTGGTCTCCCTTTCTTTACTGTCCCTCCCCCTCACGATCTGTCTTTCGAAAATAAATATTTAAAATTAAAAAAAAATAAGTACTGGAGATGAAAAACACAACATAGTTATGGTGACAGATGGTTACAACTCTTACTGTGGGGACATTGAGTAATGTCTAAAATTGTTGGATCAATATATTGTACACCTGAAATTAATATAACATTTTATGTTAATTATACTTCAATAAGAAAAGACAAGTACACTGGAATTTTAAAGTGGGATCTTTTGTGACTTTTTCTGTCATTGATATTTAGTCCATGTGGGAAGAATGTCATGAGCCTGAATGTTCTATCTCAAGAGCATGGATTAGAAGACCAAATTGTTCACTATAAGCACTTACTATATTATATTGCAAGTTCTGAAGAATCTTCTCCAATTTGAAAATCTTTTAAAGGCTAATGGAAATTTTAATAAGCTAGTCCAAAGGTCTTTTGAAATAGTTTATTTCAGAGGGCAGGAAGATGACATTGAAGGAAATAAATTCTGTTTTGTAACAGAGAATTGACCCATGTGCTAAGTAAGAGATTATCAATGATAAAAAGTAAAGGAAAACAGTCTCTCTAGGGCCTGACAATAGAAATAGAAATTCATTGATGTGACAGAAAAATAGGCAGGAGGTCCTTAGCTTATAGAAAGGCCAGTGTGAAAAATGGAAGGACAAAATAAAAGTAGAGGCAAGGGTGTTTTTGGCTACTTAGAAGATTTGCATTAACGGAAATGTTCATCACAAAACTTAGAAACATTTTATTTTTGTTCCTCAAAATTAGCAATTGGTTCACATATTCGATTTAAGAAATTATATTAGTGATGAAATTTCTCAAAATCCAACAGTTTTAAGTGAAGAAACTAATCACTGAACATATTGTGTTATAAAATTCATGGACAGAAAGTGACATTGCCATTTTCCTTATTAAAGAAGAAATTATCTTGTAATTGACAAAATGACTTTTTAGAGATTTTAATATATGTTAGATAGTGAAATGATCGAACTTCAGCTTCAACTCATTATGAATTTATTCTTTGATCAAATATATGGATTGTTCAAATACCGCTACTGCCAAAATGCAATCATCTGTGGATTGTTTTTACCTTAGTGAAAGTCTGAAGTAATTTAGAACTGAAAGTTTAAGCCTAACAATAAAAGCAAAACTAATTAACAACTAGTTTTTCTTATTTTAGAACACAATTTCTCTATGGAAGCATACTTATGAAAATTAGATTTCTATATACTGAAGCTTTAAAAATTAATTTCACTGCAATGTTAGGAGAAAAAGAAGACTCTGATATGGAAAGACTCATTATTTGACAGTCTTTTGGTTCCTTAAATAAGTTCATAATTTGACATTTTCATAATTCTGATTTTTACATTTGTTTTTAATAATATATTTTTAGAGATGAGTTTTATGACTTCTTTTTTAAAAATGAAGTTTGTTCAGTAACAGTTTATTCATAAATAAATATGACTGCTTGCTTTTAATAGATATTATATTAAAATGAATAACAATTGGTGTAAGCTATCATATTTAATCTCTGAATTTATGTCTGTCATCTTTTGCCTTTTGTTATTCAATCTTTTTTTATAACTAGAAAAATTTCCCACTAAAATGTGAAATTATATATTTATAATTAATAAATAGTGATTTGTATTTGACTTTTATATCTTAACATAATGAATAGGTAAGGCATATAATTCCTTGTTTTAAACAACAAATCTGTTTTTAAGTAAAGATATCATTGCTTTCTTTAATGAGAAGCAATTGTATGCATCAATTTGTCCTGATATACAAAAGACAAGTTTGGTTCTCTTTTTGTTTTCTCCTTCAAATACCTTTGATAGCCACTGAATGCTTTTGAAAGGAAACTACTTTATCTGCAATCTGCTGTTGAAGAAATAGCTTAGCAGTTCTATATATATAGGTGATTGTATTGGTTACCATGTAAATCATCTCTGTAGTTACAGTTGTGTGGATTACAAGATGGATATCAGCCAATAAAAAACTATAAGAAAAAACAAATCTTACCAAGAAATATCAGTAAACAGTTGGGCCAAATCATATTCTTTACTGTGAGTAAAGGGACTGACACCACAGTATATACATACAGAAAAGGAAATGCACAAATGTCATAGTCTATGCAAGTCATGATTAACACAACTACATGTCATCAAACGCCATAAATAATAAGTCAATATAAGGAAGTAAAATGAAATCAAGGATGAATTTGTGTGTGGTCAGATTATAGGAGCAAAGATGGAGAGGATCTGAGGTATCAGGATGGAGGTCTAAGAACTCCTGCTGTTCAAACACTGGTAAGATGATCAGCTGTACATAACGTGTTGAAAAATGCATTTTTAGGAAAAAAGCTTTTTTCAGAAACTACAAAATATTTTTGATATGTGACTTAAAGATTCAAATCTAATGCATTATATCAGATAGTCTTTATGGAGTATGAATAAATGAGGAGCTAGATTGTATTTCTAATTAAAGACATAATTTTATTAAGTACTGGATATATTCTATATGCTTGACATTTATATTATATTATTTTTTTTTTACTTTAGCTGAGAGACCACAAGAAGGGGAGAGGGGTAGAGAAGAGAGGGAGAGTCTTAAGCAGGCTCCACATTCAATGATCCCATGATCTTGGGATCAAGACCTGAGCCGAAATTAACATTTGGATGCTCAATTGAATGAACCACCCAGGTACCCTGACCTGACATTGACATTTTAAATATTAAAAAAGTGAATTTTTAAATAACCATGATGGAAAAATTTTTAAGAAGTCTTTACATTGATGTTATTTATTAATCTAATAAATGCATGCATGAATAGATCTCAATAGCAGAGTAGATCTCAGTATTTGGTGTATATGAGAAGAACTGAGGAACTTTTTTATTTTAAGGTATGGCTATGACTGGCTTATTTCCCATATTAATGTTCTCCAGCTTTATCCATGTTGTCACTAATGGCAGAGTTTCCTTTTCTTTTGAGGCTGAAAATTTTCCATTGTATGCATATTTTATATTTTCTTCATTCGTTTGTCATTTGGGCATTTGGGTTGTTTCAATTTTTGACTATAGTAAATAATGTTGCAATGAACATGGAAGTGCAGATAAATCCTCGAAATCTTAATTTAAATTCTTTTGGATATATACATATTTATCCCACGTATTTGAAATGCCTAAGAGTAAAACACATGGAAGCAGAGAATATTCTACAACTGGGTCCAGGGTTTGGGGGTTGTGGGAAACAGGGAGTTGTTTCATGGGTATAAAGTTTCAGTTCTGCTAGATAAATGTAGTCTAGAGGTCTACTGTGTGTCAATACTTAGTAATATGATAACATACACTTCAAAATTTGTTAAGATGTTGGATCTCACATTAAGTGTTCTTACCCAAAAGCAAAGAAACAAAAAAAGCAAAGGACACAGAAAACTCTGGAAGGTGTTGGATATGTCTATTATTTTGATTACGGTATGGAATCATGGGTATCTGCAAATGTCCACATTCATCAAACTGCTCACATTAAATACATGCTATTCTTTATGTATCAATTATACCTTAATAAAGCTCTTAAAAGTGAAATAGAGCTGTGCTATACCCAAGAACCACTGAACCTCAGTCTAAAGATGTAGGCCAATAGTCTTTTTTTTGTTTAAACTACACTAGTAATTCATATCCATTGATAACCTAAATTAATGATGATATCATTCATCTATTTTTATGGTTTAAATAAACTGTTAAATAATATTTGTTGACAAACCTAGAAATAAAAATTTCTATTTATAAATACGGCATAACGTGAGTTAAATTTCTTTAATATTAGTATCGGCATGTTGAGATATTACTTAATTCTTCTCAAGCATTATTTAGAATCAAAACTCTTAGGATTTTGTGGGTGAACAGAATATGCAGAACAAAATTAGTAGTTGATATTCTATGAAATGCTGTAAAATAAATTAGATGTGTTACTTGGTAGAGAAAATAAGCATTATAACGCTTTTTCAGATACTCCCTCATTAAAAATCAAATAAAATCATGGGGTGCCTGCGGTGGCTCAGTCATCTGAGCATCTGACTCTTGATTTTGGCTCAAGTCATGATCCCAGGGTTGTGGGATCCAGCCCTGAGTGGGGCTCTGCACTGACCATGGAGCCTGCATAAGATTCTCTCTTTCTCTTCCTTTGCTCTTCTACTTCACCCCTCCCTTGCTCTTCTCTTTCTCTCTTAAAACAAACAAACAAACAAACAAACAAAGCCTACTTCAATTTTGATGACATTTTAAGTCAGTAGGTTATGAGACTTAAAACTCAAGTCAAATGTTTGCCTCTTCTTTCTGTCTCTTCTCAGTATTATCAGAAACCACCATGTTTCTAATTTCAGTGTATTTTTTTCTCCTTTAACCAGTTAACTTCTCAAGAACATATAATGCAGTTTATCACTCCTTCATTTTGGAAAGACTTTTTCCTTTTCTCAATATATCTTGATTTTTCTCTTATATCACTGCCCATCTGTGTATAGATTCATTTGCTTGTTTTTACTCTTCTAAGATTTTTGAAGCTTATAAACTCTTCTCAATCTGTGCCCTTTCCCAGGATGATATCATTTTTTAATTTTAAGTATCATATATGTATAGCATGCACACACACATACATGCACTCATGTGCGTGTGCACATACATACACATGAATTTTAGATCTGATCATATCTCAAAGTAAAATCATAGGAGTCAAATCCTTAATTCTCTCTTGTTCTTGGTATCAGTCTATTACAATGTGACTTCTTCTGTCTTCAGAAGATGGCTCAGATTTCCTTATTACTCCTTTTCTTTCCTATGGCTGTAGACAGAATTTCCAAAATTATATACTATGAAACACTTAATATCCCATATTCCATGAATAAAAAAAATGTAAATAAATATTTCGTGGGAATGCATTTCTAATTTGGAGTTACACTGAGCACATTAGCATATTAATCATTTTGAAAAGTTTTTTCAGAAAGTGCAAGGTATTTTATAAAAGTATTTAATAAAAATACTTTTTATAAAAGTATTTATCCCAATGTTTTAATCACTATTTTTGGTCAAATAATTATTTGCTTATACCAAAATATATATTTTAAAACTATTGCCCTTGAAACTGTTTAAACAATGCAAGGTTACCAAAATTATAAGGTATTATAAATTCTATGGAGTGATAGCCATTGTAGATAGCAAGATAGGATTGAAGGATTCCGCTTATGTTTTCATGAATCATAAATAATATCAATGCCTGAAAAGTACTTTCCGACTGACTCTATATATCACTCATAAATAAAAACACTTAATGAAATTCTGTATTTGCTAGTCTATTAGAAATTACACATATGGAAGGAACTATGTCTCATCCTAAAGTTTGTTAAAAATATTAAATGCAACCAGTTCTGGATGGTTTACATTTGAACCCCTGCAAATGAAGAAATTGGAGATAAGTAACTTACTGAGATTTCAATGCACTACCATGATTTTTTGGCCACAGATATGAGCCTGAAGGTAGATAGTGATGGATAACATGGATTTGGGAACTTACAGAGTTTTCTAAATTTCTTGTTCCTATAATTTGATGGATTTATGATCTCGTGTAAATTATGCAACTTCTCTGTGCCTTAATTTCATTATTTGAGAAATGGGAATTTTAATAGAACTTTTCCTAGAATTGTGAAAGTTGAGTGAGATAATTTACCGAATGTTCTTGGAATAGCACTTAGCACATAGTAAACACTCAATGAATATTTCATTTTGATGATGAAGGTTAATTTGAAAAGGTACATTTTAATAAAAAATTTTATTTTCAATATTTATTGAAATAAGACTGGAAATGATCATTTTACCTTCATTTTAACCTTTACATAGTAAACACTATTACTTGCCATGAATAAACTGAGAAATGTATTCCAAATAAAGTTCTTAATTACAATGGACACTTCTGGACTCAGAGTGAGAGTAACAGCCATCTGCTTTAAAAGTGACACTAGCCATGTAAGAGCTCAGTGAAAGAGACTGTAAGGCAGTTACCAATCTGCTTTAATTCAATGTTAGGCTTAATAAGATGAGAACTTAAACTTTTAATCATATCTTACAGTAAAAAATGTATAATACTGGATGTATGTCCTTTATTATATGATAACGCCTTCATTATAAAAAAAAACAAATTACAGGAGTCCCTGGGTGGCTCAGTTGGTTGTGCATCTGACTTTAGCTCTGGTCATGATCTCGTGGGTTTGTGACTACAAGCCCTGCCTCAGGCTCTGTGCTGACAGCTCAGAGCCTGAAGCCAGCTTCAGATTCTGTGTCTCCCTCTCTCTGCCTTTCCCCTACTCACGGTTTGTCTTTCTGTCTCTCAAAAATAAATAAACATAAATAAAGATTTAAAAATTAAAAAATAATAAAACAAATAATTATATACAGACATCATCTGTTACATACAAAATTAAAATAAGTAAAATATTACTCTTTCCTTTATGAAACCAACTACCACTGCTAAAATTGTCCAGATTCTTAAGCTTGGAACAAAAATCTGGTTTAAGTAGGTATGCTGACTGAGGATTTCAAATTTAGAAAAAAAAAAAAGTTTTTAAACCATCTTAATTCTTCCTGGTGGCTCTTATTTTGTATCTCTTACTACCTTGATAATCAAGTTACATGGATTCATTATCTTGATCATTTTTTTTCTGAGAGAAATACTATGCAATGCTTTTAACTAATCTATACATCCTGAGAGTTTTGGGTTTTGTTTGTTTTGTAGTATCATGATACCAGAATGAAACTACTTCTACTATTACATTGTGTGTAAGGCTTATTACAACGATATACTGGAGGACTTCTTGGGCCTTTCATTTTCCATTTGCCAATGCGTAAAAGAGTGGTTGTTAATAGGCCAATATGGTTACTAGTCCATGTTTGGTCCTAGGATCTTCTAACAGCATAGGATTGCAACAAGTTGTCAAAATAGAATATCTATATTGTAGAGTAAACTGGATGATGATATATAGCATTACTGAGAGATTTTTCCACTTTTGTTTAGAAAATAATTCTTTCCAGTTTGAAACCAAAAACATATCATTGGGTTAAATGGACTAAAACATGCAGAAATAGAAGTCCAAAAAATAGGAAGTTTATTTATTTTCTCCCAACTGTTTAAATACCCACGATTCTAGTCCATATGATAGACACCTGTAAGGGTTTAGGCTCTTACATATTTGCATACCTTGTAGACACTTTTGGAGTTGTTTACAGATGGAAATTTGAGAACCCCACTGTTCAGCAGGTCTTGACTGAGGGCAAGCTATCTGATCTGAATAAGATTTAAGAGCTGCATAGGGATTTGATCTTGACTAACCACACATTTAAATGCAGGTAATATCACTAGTAAATGGATGCTACAGAAAACAAGCCTGACAAATTCCAAAAATATCCCAGGAAAAGAAACCACAACAAATAACAGGAAGCCTATCTTTTCTAGAAACAAGTGCATTATGGAGCCTTGCTATTTAAAGTGGCATTACCTCAAAAGACTGGTAGCTTCAGCTCACCAGAAATCATTTTGGAAATGCATAATCTCAAGTCTCACACTTGTCTTACTGAACCCAAATTTCAATTTTAATAAGATCCTCAGGTAGCTCATTATAGTTTAAGAAATACTGAAATAAAAGAAACAGAAGAGCTACATCTGCTTTGTTCCTTCTATTGTTGATCTGAAAAATTTGTGGTCTTAGAAGGCAATTTCTGCAGAGAAATAAACCCAACAATGAAATGTGTGTCTTCTTGGTTTTTGCTTATTTATTTGTTCATTTGGTGCCAACATATTTAACTTCTTAAACTTTAACATTGATTAATGTAGCTACATTGGCAAATATTTAATCCATATTTATTTTCAGGTGGGCAAATAAAATGCATCTATCAGTAAAAGGACAATCTATCAACATAATACAACCTGGGGAAAACCCACAAAGCTTTTCATTTAATGACTCAATTGACTACATAGTAAAAATCTACTAATTTTAAATCTGTCACATTTCAGTTATAATCATGCAGCATCCATGTGCAGATCATAAAGGTGGTAGACTGGCTATAGTTTGGAAGCAGAGGCCTAGAAATAGTAACAGATTGCTTTCTTGGATTTTTTAGGCCTTTCGCCACATATTCCACTCACGGAAAGATTAACTTCCTAGAAAATTCTATCTTGTTACAAAATGCCATTAACTCCTGATAGTCATAAACACATTAAATAACAACCATCATGTTGCTTTGACAGCTCTAAAGAATTTGCATGCAGTTTTAATGATGGAGATCCTCACTCATCATAATTTCTGAGTGTTGAATTGATCCTTGGAAGAGAGGCTGATAATTTGATTGTTCTATAATGTGCTACTGCATAATTTCAGAAAGAGAAATCATTTTATGAAGAAACTAATTACATGCAAATGAGTCTCTTCACAAGATGTTAATAAAATTAGAAATACTTTTCAAAAAATGAAGAAAAAATAGTATAAAATAAAAAGCCTGGAAGAGGTAGATGATTAAAAAGTACCAAGAAGATATCACCCTGGGAAAGTACAGGAAGAAATCTATGTCGAGGAGAGGAAAAGTGTGTTGTTTCATTTTTTACAGTATCAAAAATATCCTTCTGTCCTTAATTTAACCTTCTAAAACTTAAATGACATATCAATTATGAAAATTCCAGTTCATACTGGAGTTAAGGTGGTTTTCATGGAAGGCATATCACAAAAATCTCTCCAAGGAGAAAAAAAATTTATATCTTCCTTCATTTTTAAAAACATTTCTAAGTGTTTATTCATTTTTAGAGAGAGAGAAAGACAGAGTGCCAATGGGGGAGGGGGAGAGAGAGAGTTAGACACAGAATCTGAAGCAGAATCCAGGTTCTGAGCTGTCAGCACAGAGCCCGATGTGGGACTCAAACCCACAAACCATAAGATCATGACTTAAGCTGAAGTCAGATGCTTAACTGACTGAGCCACCCAGGCACCCTTTATATCTTCCTTCTAAAAAAAAATTAGCACATACTCATCAACATACAATACATGCTCCCATCATGTTAAAAAGTATCACAAATAATATATTTTAGAATTTTAGAAACCCCTTCTAAAAAGTGCGTAAGTTTGGCTTGATTTGACTGGAATGAAATGACATTTTATCCTAATTATCATTGCTTTCTGTTTCTTTCACATGATCTATTTTCTTCCTTCACATTCTGTATTACTTCATTGTTACTTTGAATAACAGAATTGAGCTGAGACTGAGGTAATCTAGGCTTATAGTTTTCTAATCTATGTTGTCCTGACATTTATCTCAGACATCAAAATACATCATGTGAAAGTGCAAAGATGTGGTGCAAATCAAAGCAGACCAAAAAAATATGTGCTTGGGAATTCTTACCCTGCAATTAAAAACGTGTATATTTTTGTCAATTAATTAATTTCTCTTATTCTTAGTTTTCTCATTAGCAAAACAGGGTTCATACATATAAACTACAATGATTTTGCTCTCAGTGGTTTCCCATGATTGTTTCCCATCTATTTTCACAAACTCTGTCCTTTCTTGACTTTCTGTAGTCTCATGCTGATTTTTTTTTCTCTTTTTCCTTTTTTTTTCTTTTTTAAATAAAGTCATTAAGTCATCAGAAACATTTTAGAGACCACCCCCCCTGCAAATGCCTAATTTATAGAAAATGTCCAGTAATTATATTTTAAAGTTAACTAAGCTGAGTGTAAGGCCAATTTTCTCTTAATTTTGTCTTTCTTTTGCAGATTTAGATGCTCTTCTCTTTTTATCTTTCGGAACTAATTTTATGTCCACTCCCCCATACACACAACTTTCTTTTGTCTATCAGTCTATGTTAAAGTTTAATTGTTGAAGCATATTTATATGATGATATCAGTGATACAACATAAAGGGAAGAAACATGAGGCCAGATAACAGAAGAACTTTGTAGGTTTAAAAAATAGTAGAAGTGGTCTGATTAAACAAAAGTTGACAGGTTGACCTCAACTAAATGTGAAGAATTCATTTACTGAAATAGAATAACTTGTATACAGGTGCATATACAAGTATTTGATGATGGACAGAAGAAATGTTTTTATTTCATCAATATATTTGCTCAATGAAATATAATTTAGTAACTTCAACTAGGATTGAAGAGTGTTGGAAGATTGAGGAGAAAAAGATAGGAAAATAAAATTACTGAGAAAGTTACAGCTATTTTGCAACAGTTTGTTGCAGGATAGGAGTAGAGTTTAAGTAGTGTCTTAGAATTAATAAGGTTTGGAGTTTTCCAGATAGCCTCACTGAGAAAGAAAAAGGAAAGATAATTAAATTTGTAAGATGGTAAGCATTTTCTCTTATCAATAAAATGGTCTAAGCATGATAAAGAAAGACATTACAGAATTGATAGATAATGTAAAAAGTCATGGTGTCTGTATTGTAGAAACTCAGTGAGTCACAGGATGCTTGGGGTGGAGGTCCTAAAACAAACAATAGGGAAGAACTCAGGATGTCAGTCAAAGAGTGGATAGTTTGAACTATTGTGAAGGAGACGTGGTGTGTTCTTTTTTAATTTTATTTTTTTATTTTGGGTGACAGAGAGAGAGAGAGCAAGCAGCAGAGGAGCAGAAGGAGAGAGAGAGAATTCCAAGCAGGCTCCGTGCAGCTTAGAGCCCAACAGGGGCCTCCATTGCATGAACCGTGAAATCAGGATCTTAGCAGAAATCAAGAGTTCGGTGTTCAACTGACTGATCCAACCAGGCTCCCCAATGTGATTTTGAAAATATAAATCTGGTTAAGTCCATTAACATTTGATGCTTTAAATACCTCATTGGCTTCTAATTCGGATTCATATATAAACCACGCAGCTTATCATTGTCTACAACTTCCTATTTTAGTCTGACATATCCTAAATTTCCAATCTCATTCAGAAAGAGAAAGATATTATTCTACAACCTTTCCCTATGAAATCCTGCCTCTGTGTTACATTATAGCAGCTCTCAGCTTTAAGATTAAATGTGTCCAACATGCAGTATTTAACCAGACAAACAGAGAGTAGGATAGGTATCCTGGTTCTGTGTCCTCTCTGTGACCTACTTTTACCTTAAAATACCATAATACTTAGCATTCAAATTCTGTCTCTTACATATCTTTGTGCTTTGGTTATCGTTTCACTCTTATAAGATAAGATATATTTGTTCTTCACCCAAAAGATACAATTAAATAGTTGGCAAGGCTTCTGTTGAAGGTATTCTTTTAATTTAGTAGATTACCAATTTGCCCTCTTAAGTTTTGTGGCCTTCTCTCCAATAAAATAGATTATTTTAGGGATGTTTCAGACAATCTAAGTAGTTTCATCACACTTTCCTAATATGCAACTAAGCTGGGATTTTATTTGACAATTTGCATACATTATTTCTGTATTTTGATAGCCCTGAAAAAAATAGACCTTCAAGCCAGTTTTAATAGCGTAGAGAATTTTTCACGAAGACTGTGGATGAATTTTTCTAGTCCATTTGCAACCTGGACAGATACAATATTGTAATCTGATTCATTTAGCAAATTTAAGAAAAGTCATCCACACATTTATCAGACAGATAGTAATGTAAGCCATGTCCACATAAAGAAATTAAACAATGCTTACTTATATTAGAAGTATGGTAAATTTTCACCTTAACTTCAAGGAAGGTAATAGGGAAGAACCAAAAGCAATGGTATACTATTCCATTCTTTATTACACCATGCACAGTATCTTATTTTGTTAGGAAACATCTAAATTGATATGAAAATATAGAAAAATAAAATTTGTGAGTATTTATTTTCTATTTTTATTTTTTATTGTCATTTTTAAATGTTTCTTTCTGACAGAGAAAGACAGAGCATGAGTCTGGGAGGCACAGAGAGAAAACATACAGAATACAAAACAGACTCCAAGCTTCAATTCATCAGCACAGAGCCTGACTCGGAGGTCAAACTCATGAACCTCCAGATCCTGACCTGAGCTGAAGTCCAACGTTTAACCAAATGAGCCACCCAGGCACCCCTTTAATAATACATTTTTACTATTGAAATTTGTTCTTATTTATTTATTTATTTATTTTATATGTTTCTTTATTTTTAATAGAATGCAAACAGAAGAGTGGAAGAGGGAAGAAACAGAGGATCTGAAGCAGACTCTGCACTATCAGGAAAGCCTGACATGGAGCTTGATCTCACAAACTGTGAGATCATAACTTGGGCTGAAATCCAGAGTCAGATACTTCACCAACTGAGCCACCCAGGAGCCCCCCCAATTTTTTTCACAACACTAAAAAGTATCCCAGTGAAGATGTCAGATATCCTTGTATTTTCTCTATGTTCTTAATGTCAATAGATACTTAAATAAGGGTTTCATATGAAAATGTGACTATAAAAGATATAAAGCATTTCAATTGCAAAAAAATATGTAGATATATAAAAATAAGTAAGCAAAAGGGACATAGCATGATAGGTAAGGTAACAAATTAGATGGTAAAATTACCAGTCTCCATTTTCTGCTACTGGGTATTTCCAGGCTTTTTTGTATTTAATATTTTTTATTTAAATCCCTTCTTCATTAAACTGTCAGATCTGCTATTTTATTTGTTTTACATTTCCTATGGCTCACTATTGTTTCTATAGAGACTACTCAAAAGCATGGTACCAATATTTGGTCCATCAATGTGTATGGAAGACATCAATTCAGAGCGACAGTTGGGAAGTTAGAATAAATTTTAGAAGCACAACAGTTTATGTATTTCAAAAAGAAGGGAGTGGAAGAGTTAAGATGACAGAGTGGTAGGAAGATCCTAGGCTTGTATCATCCCCCAAACACTGGTAGATAAATATCAAATCATTCTGAATACCCAAAAACGTGATCTGAGGACTTACAGAACAAACTGCACAACTACAGGCAGAGAAGAAGCCACATCGTAGAAGGTAGGAGGGGCAGAGATATGGTTAGGGGGAAAAACTGATCATGAGTGCTGCAAAGGGAGGGAGCCATGGCCTTGAAGAAAAGGAGAGAGAGTAGAGTATACAGGGGATTGCACAAGGAAAACACATCCTCAAAGCCACTGACTAGGAAAATGGGAAAACCTGATTTTCACGAGAACTTAGAACCAGGGGATTCAAATACGGTAGTTTTAGAGATCCACAGAGTGGCCAGTGTAAAACCTTGAATGTACTGCACTGTTCCAGAGGACAAGAAGTTCAGATATCCCAGATACCCGGGGGCAGGTGTCACGATCTGAGCATCCACTGAGATGCAGTGGTAGAAATGGTTTTGTTTTCTTGAAGCACATCTGGGACAGGTGGCATAGCCTCTCTAAAGACAAAAGAGCTAGAGGGCACAATTTCCTTCACTGTCCCATCAGCATAGGTGCACAGACACCTGCTGAGGGTGGTGGCAAACCTGGACACTGGCTGTTTGCTGCACTTAATTCCAAACTCCATGCCTTTGTGCTCTGGTGTGACTGCCCTTCTGGGACAAACATGCAACAGTCCCAGTGTGGCACAACCTTCCCCCAGAGAACCAGTGCAGGTGCTGCCACATCAGGTCCCTAAAGTTTGGAGTTTTAAAACTCAGCCAAACTGAGTGGGATAGAACACAAGACACAGACAGGGTGAGGCAGTAAGTTGAGGGATAACTGGGGCACAAGAAAGGAGATAGTTTGCTTTTCTGGGAGAGCTTCCTGGGCAGTGGCAGGAGTGAACTCTTCTCTCTGTGGGTGAGTGGGTGAAATGGGGAGTGCCATTTCTTTCCCCAGTCCGTCAGCATAAACTAACTTCAATAAGCAGCACAGCACCAACAGTGGTGGCCTAAACTGCTTACACCAATCCGCAACCCCCAGAACTCTGCCTAAGCTTGCCTGAGAGCCAGCAAAGCAGGACCCTCCACAAGAAGACAAGTACTGACCTTCCCTAACACCACATGCACCATGTCTACTAATCAAAGAGTTCTCCAAAGCTTCAAGTCTAGTGGAAATAGTGTCAGGGCTCCATTATCAAAGCAGACCAGAGCACACCTAGTTGAAACTCACCACACTCTGACCAAGGTCCAAACACTCCTCACTGCAGACCAGGAGAAACTCTGTAGAGGACTGACCTGAGGGAAGGAGCAGCCAAAACACAGCAGCAGAAGACACACAGCATGCAGCAGAGGCACTTCATGAAATACCAGGCCCTGGAGAACACATGACTTCTTCTTCATAACTCCATTACTTTCAGGAGCAAGAAAGAAAACAGGCTTCTGTAATATACATAAGACAGAAACCTAGATAAAATACCAAGATGGACGAATTCATTCCCCTCCCCCCCCCAAAAAAAAGAAGAAGAAAAGATCACAGCCAGAGATCTGATTGAAATAGATGTAAGTAAGATGCATCATCTATAATTTAAACTAACAATCATAAAGACACTAGCTTGCTTAAGAAAAGAATAGAAGACACCAGGGTGTCCTCTACTGCAGAGATAAAATACTTGAAAACTAGTCAGGCCAAAATAAAAAAATGCAATAACCCAGATTAAAAACTGACTGGTGCAATGACCACAAGGATGGAAGAAGCAGAAGAACAAACAAGTGATATAGAAGATAAAATTATGGAAAGTAATAAAGTTGAAAACAAGAGGACAAGATAAATATTGGATCATGAATGTACCCTAGGTAACTCAATGACAGTATAAAGCAAAACACTGGTATTATAGGAGATTCAGAAGAAGAAGAGAGGGAAAAGTGAGCAGGAAGCTAATCTGAGGAAATTATAGCTGAAAAGTTTCCTAATCTGTGGAGGAAAACAGACATCTAAACCCAGGAGGCACAAAGAATTCCCATCAAAATCCTAAAATCAACAAAATCCTAAAAGTATCCTAAAAAACATCTCCCAAATGATCACATACTAGGTCATAAATGAGGTCATAAACAAGAAAAAAATGATTGAGATCATAACATGCATATTTTCTGAACACAATGCTATGAAATTTGAAATAAGCCACAAGAAAACATTTGGAAAGAACACAAATACATGGAGGTTAAAGAACATCCTACTAAAGAATAAATGGTTTAACCAGGAAATTAAAGAATAAATTTAAAAATTTAGGGGAACAAATGAAAATGAAAACATGATAGTCCAAACCCTTTGGGATGCAACAAAAACAGTCATTATAAGAAAATATATTGGAGCACCTTGGTGGCTCAGTCGGTTAAATGTCCGACTTTGGCTAAGGTTCATGGGTTTGACGCCCTGCATCAGGCTCTTTGCTGACAGCCAGCTTGGAGCCTGGAGCCTGTTTCAGATCTTGTGTCTCCCTGTCTCTCTGACCCTCCTCTCTCTCTCTCTCTCTTTTTCTCTCTCTCTCAGAAATAAATAAAACATTTAAAAAATTAAAAATGAAGAAAACAAATAGTAATACAGGCCAACCTCAAGAAATAAGAAAAAAATAAAATACACAACCTAACCTTTTACCTAAAGGAATTAGAGAAAAGAAAAGTGAAATGTAAAGCCAGCAGAAGAAGGGAAATAATAATGATTAGTATAGAAGTAAATGATATAGAAACAAAGAAAGACAGAAACAAGCAAAAAAACATAGTACTGATCAGTGAAACCAGAAGCTGGTTCTCTGAAAGAATAAAATTGATAAGCTCCTAATCAGACTTATCAAAGAGAGAGGGAGAGAGAGAGAGAGAGCCAAAACATGAATGAGAGAGGAGAGATCACAACTAACATCACAGAAATACAATTACAAGAGAATATTATGAAAAATTATATGCTAAAGAATGGGGCAATCTGAAAGAAATCGATAAATTCATAGAAACATATAAACTACCAAACTGAAACAGAAAGAAATAGAAAACTGAATACATTGATAGGCAGCAAAGAAATTGAATCAGTAATCAAAAATCCCTCAATAAACAAAAGTCCAGGGCCAGGTGGTTTCACAAGGGAATTCTACCAAACATTTAAAGAAGAGTTGGGGGCACCTGGGTGGCTTAGTCGGTTAAGCAGCCGACTTTCGCTTAGGTCATGATCTCGCGGTTCGTGGGTTCGTGCCCTGCGTCGGGCTCTGTGCTGACTGCCAGCTCAGAGCCTGGAGCCTGTTTCAGAGTCTGTGTCTCCCTCTCTCTCTCTAACCCTCCCCTGTTCACGTTCTCTCTCTCTCCTAGAAATAAATTTAAAAAAATAAATAAAGAAGAGTTAATACCTATTCTCAAACTGTTTCAAAAAATATAAACGGAAGGAAAACTTCCAAACTCATTCTATGACGCCAGAATTACATTGATTCCAAAACCAAGGCCCCACTAAAAAAGAGAATTAGAGGTCCATATCCCAGACAAACATGGATGTAAAATTTCTCAACAAAATATTAGCAAATTAAGTCCAACAGTGCATTAAAAGAATCGGTCACTACAATCAAGTGGGATTTATTCCTGGACTGCAAAGGTAGTTCAATATTCTCTAATCAATCAATGTGAAATATGATATTAATAAATATTGAGGTATGTTCCCTCTATCGCAACTTTGTTTAGTTTTTTTTTCAAGAATGGATGCAGTATTAGTCACATACTTTTTCTGCATCTGTTGAGACTCACAGATAACATAATCCTTAAAGGAGAGAAACTGAGAACTTTTTCTCAATGGCCCAGAAGAAGACAGGGATGTTCACCATCACCATTGTTACATAACATAGTACCTGAAATACCAGTCTCCTCAGCAATCAGACAAAAAATAAAGAAAAGCTATCCATATTGGCAAGAAAGAAGTCAAACTTTCACTGTTCACAGATAACATGATACATTATATATAGAACCAAAAGAATCCACCAAAGAATTGTTAGAATTGATACATGAATTCATAAAGTTGCAGGATACAAAATCAACATATAGAAATTGGTTGCACATCTGTACACCAATAACAAAGCAATAGAAGGAGAAATAAAGGAATCCATCCTATTTACACTTACACCAAAAACAATAATACATAGTAATGAACTTAACAAAAGAGGTAAAAGATCTGTTGTTGAAAACTATAGAAAACTTATGGAAGAGATTGAGGATGACACAAATAAATGGAAAAACATTCCATGTTCATGATAAGGAAAAGCAAATATTGTTAAAATGTCTACACTACCTTAAACAATCTATACATTTAATGCAATTTATATCAAAATACCACCAAAATTTTTCACAGAGCTGGGACAAACTATTGTAAAATTTGCATGGGACCACAAAAGACCCCAAGAGCCAAAGGAATCTTCATAAAGAAAAGCAAAACTGGAGGCTGGAGACGTCACAATTCCAGACTTCAAGTTATGTTAGAAAGCAGTAGTGATTAATACATTATGGTAGTGACACTAAAACAGACACACTGATCAATAGAACAGAATACAAAACCCAGAAGTGGACCCACAAATATACGGTCGACTAATCTTCAACAAAGTAGGGAAAAATATCCAATGAGAAAAAGACTGTCTCTTTCATAAATGGTGTTGGGGAACCTGGATAGCAATATGCCCCAGAATGAAACTGGACCATTTTCTTACATCTTACACAAAAATAATTCGAAGTAGATGGAAGATAAGAATGTGAGACAGGAAACCATCAAGACCTAGAGGACAACACAGGCAGTAATGTCTATGCCTTTGGCAGTCACAACTTCTCACTAGATAATTCTCCTGAGGCAAGGGAAACAAAAGCAAAAATGAAGTATTAGGACTTCAAGATAAACAACTAAGGAACAGAGAAGAAACATTCAACAAAACTAAAAGGCAACCTTCAGAATGGGAGAAGATATTTGCAAATGAATTATCTGGAAAAGAGTTAGGATCCAAAATCTATAAAAAACATACCAAACTCAAAACCCAAACAGTCAACAACCCAATTAAAAAAAAATTGTCAGAAGACATGAATAGACTTGTTTCCAAAGAAGACATACAGATGACTAACAGGCACATATAAAGATACTCGACATCACTCATCATCAAGGAAGTACAAATCAAAATCACAATGACATACCACCTTACCCTGATCAGAGTAGGTAAAATTAACAAGACAGGAAACGACAGAAGTTGGTGAGGATGCCAAGAAAGTAGAACTCTCTTAAACTGTTGGTGAGAATACAAACTGATGCAGCCCCTCTGGAAAACATTATGGAGATTCCTAAAAATTTCAAAATAGAACTACTCTATGATCCAGCAATTGTACCACTAGGTATATACCCAAAGGATACAAAAATACTGATTTGAAGGGATACATATATCTTGATATTCATAGCAGCATTATTGACATAGTCAAATTATGGAAAGAATCCAAATGTCCATCATCTCATGAATGGATAAGGAAAAGTTGGTTGATAATATATAAAATGGGTTATCAAAAATAATGAAATCTTGTCATTTGCAATGTTGTGGATGGAACTTGAGTGTATTCTGCAAAGTGAAATAAATCAGTCTGAGAAAGATAAATACCATATAATTTCACTCATATGTAGAATTTAAGAAACAAAAAACGGGTGAACATGGGGGGTAAGGGAGAGAAGTGAACCATAAAACAGACTCTTAATGGTACAAAACAACGGAGGGTTGCTGGAGGGGAAGCGGGCAGTGGGATGGGTTAAATGGGTGATGAGTATTAAGTCGGCTCTTGTGATGAGCACTGAGTATTGCATGTAAGTGATGAATCACTAAATTTTACACCTGAAACTAATATTACACTGTATGTTAACTAACTGGAATTTAAATAAAAACTTTAAACTAAAAACAAAAATAAAGGGTGATGGGCATGGGGGAGGGCCCTTGTGGGGATGAGCACTCGGTGTTACAGGTAAACCAACTTGACAATAAACTATTTAAGAAAAAAAAAAACAAAATAAAAACAAAAATAAAAACAGAAAACTAAAGAAGGGCTCTAGAGCACATAAGAGGCCCACTGTGTGTGAAGACTGATATGACATGTGAGTTAAGAGGCAAATAGATGAGATGGATTAAAGGTGAGATTCTCATGTGGATGACCAAGAGATAAACCTGAAAAGACCTACTAAACCAACATGTATCACCGTGAACCCATGCTTTGGAATTTAGATTAGATACGGAAGTAATAAATATATGATTAGGAAAAAGTGTACCTGACACAAGAAATACACTTTCTCATATAAAGTATCCTATTAAAAATACCTTCCCAATAAAAGTATTTAAATTTGAATTATATTCTAAGTAAACTTAGAGTTTTGCAAGTGCATTGATTTGTTTTGACTGAATTTATGACTGAGCTCTTCTTTGTTTACTTCTTGTATTTTTTTTTTTTTAAATCTAACGTCCTGGCTAAGCATCCTATTTAGATTTGCTTATACAGCTAACTACCACTGTGCATAACTTCCAGAATGGGAAATTAGCCTGGCTAATTTAACCACCAGGATTCTAGTCTAATCCTGTTGATGTATTCCTGATAATTAACAATGTGTGAGCAGCTGCATTGTCCGATATCCAATATACAGCATAAGGAAAATGATCATTTGTACATTGTGGCTTTGGTGGACTAAATGAAAGAGCACTTTTTTTTTTTTATTAATAGCTGCACTTTTCATAAATTTTATGAGTTAATAGGGTTCAATTAATGTTGCCAAGTGGTGTGCTTCATACATACATCTCTGGGGTTTTGTGAAGTTGGGAAGAATGTATAATGAATGGTTAAGCAGTTATATTGGTACCCTAGTAATTAGAGAACGAGTAATTAATGTGCATCTGTGTTAGGCTCCTGGGTACTGTCAACAACCCTGTAGTGTGCAAAAAAGAGAAATTATGATCTTGGCAGGGGAATACAGCTTTTCTCTTTTTCTTAAATTTTAGATCTACATCTGTGTTTAATTAGAAGAAGAAATGAATTCCAATTAACACCATTAGGCAACATGCTATGATTGGTTAAAGCCTACATGGACTGTGAAACTGATCTAGAAAGCTCAGGAGATTACAACAAGGCTTTTTAATCTCAGAAGGAATTTATATTTTTAATAAAATTAGAATACTGAATTGCACACACATGGCTGTCTGTAAAATACCTTCTGCTTCTCACTTTTGGCCACTCGCTAAAACTATGTGTGATCTAAACAAAAATCTACAGAGCAAAAGTGACTTACCACACTCACAATGGGATTTTTTTCCAGCCCTAAGGGGTGAGATGCAATGCCATCACCTGTGAGAGCCCCAGTATGCAAAAAAATCACAGATATTAATGACAGTATCACATAGTTTACTGAAAGATAATAGTCACAGATGTAACAGATGACTAGTTATGCTGATGCTTTAGTTTCCAGAGAGATTCAAATTAAATTGCTTTTATCTCCTGAAGCAGAGTAACATTTCATATTCTACATGATAATGAAATGTATCCTTAGGGCAAGTAGTATGTCTGTACTTTTAAAATGAAACAGGCATGATTTAATTAGTATGCAAGAACATAGGTCTAGATTTTAAGAGAAAGATGACTCTCCTGAGTGTTCTTGTTCAGTGGCCTTCTAAAATTCTGCTTTTTGAGAGAGCTACTGAATAGCTGTATTTGTAATTAAACATTGCCTTTACTTAAAGTTTTGGTAGTATTCTGCCAAATATTCCATTGAGATATTAGCTTGAAATGACAATATTCATTCATTCATATATAATTATACTAGGAACTTGCTATGCATTATTGGACATAAAGATGGAATTTTGAGGAAAAAAATTCAGTGTTGGACAGCAACAAACAAATTATATAAGCAAATTAATAATGGTGGATAATTTCACCCACAGGAATGTTCAGTATTTGCATTTAGATGTTAGCTTTAAAACAAGACACAAAATTGTTTGTTACTTCTTATTTAAAGATATAATATTTAAGGAATGTCTATCATACATTTTAAGCATTTCCCCCCTATTTTTATTAACATAAAACAATATACTATGATCAAATGTATAGTACAAATTATTAAGATAATTTAAAATCATAATCTTTACTTTCTTCTTAACATTTGATAATTCACTTAAGATTTGAAAAGACTTTCTTTTTAAAAAGTTGCAATGTTGAAATGACAGTGTATTTTAGTTTTATATATCATGGAAGTCTTGTACTTTAGAAACTCTAGAGCCAATAGGTCCAGGATGAAAATTGCCTCTTGCTTACTAAGTAATATGATCTCGATTAAATCACTTAGGTGCTGTAATTTTCCTTTCTTATCTCAAAAAAGTGAAAATAATACTGTTTTTATCACAAGGGTCCTCAAAATGTAAAATGAGAATTCACACTCATGATGAGGGTGATGATGATAATAAAGAAAATGATGGTGGCTGGTGTTGGTAAAGATTATTATGTGGTAGAATTCTCATAAGTGGGGCGCCTGGGTGGCTTGTTGAGTGTCTAACTTCGACTCAGGTCATGATCTCACGGTTTGTGACTCCAAGCCCCACATCAGGCTCTGTGCTGACAGCTCAGAGCCTGAAACCTGCTTTGGATTCTGTGTCTTCCTCTCTCTCTGCCCCTCCCCAGTTCATGCTCTGTTTCTTTCTCAAAAATAAAGAAACACACACAAAAAAAGATGTCTTACAAGTAAAGTAGATTGGAGATGTTGAAGATGACCTTAAATTCTTTGCTACTCTTCCTTTTGCCAAGTGAAATTTAATTCACTACTGCTTACATGTAGCCTGGCCTTTGTAACTTCTCTGACCAATGAAATACAGCAAAAGTGGATTTCTAGGACTACTGACGTAGTACTTTAAAAGCTTACAATTTCCATCTGGCTTCCTCGAAGGACAATCACTCTTAAGATATTCCCTCCTGAAGTCCATCTGCCCTTTCTGTGCCACATGGAAAATGTACACATAGTCACTATGTTTGGGAGTCCCAAATATGCCTCAGGTGACAATGAGCAGCAACTTTTCACCCTGTGTATGGCCATTTTCAAATCCAGCTCAACCAAGACAACTTTAGACAACTGCGGCCCCAACTAACATTTGGCTATTTCTGCATGAGTGACCCAACATGATAACCATCCAAGTGAACCTATTCAATATGTAGAAAGGCAAGAGATGATAATGAATTTTCATTTTAAGATTTACACAGTGAGAGCTAACTGGAACAACAAAAACATCATTAAGTAAACATTTTATTATGCCATTTGCTTATTAGGAAATCTGGGGTTCATAAAGTCCAGGAACTCGCCTCAGGTTACACAGTAAAGAGAATATAACAACAATAGCAACAGCAACAACAACAACAATAATAATTTTTAGCATTTAATATATGTCAGATGGTGTTCTATGCAGTTTGCATATTTTTATTGGAGCGTTGTTGCCACACAATGTTATATTAGTTTAAGGTGTACAATATAGTGATTTGTCAAGTCTATATGCTGTGTTATGTTCATCACAAGTATAGCTACCACCAGCCACCATGCAACTCTAATCATAATATCATTGACTATATTTCCTGTGCTGTGCCTTTCATCTCTGTGACTTATCCCTTCCATAGTTGAAAGCCTGTACTTCCAACTCCCCTCTGCCCCTAACATTTTACATATTTTAACTCATTTGATCACCATATGGTTAGTTTTCTCTGTATCATCTGCTGCATTTTCTAAGTAAGGAAACTGAGATGCAGAAAGATTAAATAACTTGGCCAGGAAATGATAGAACTGGAATATTAGATTAGTGTGAAAAGCTCCCTATCACCTTAGTGTTATCTC
Source organism: Hyaena hyaena (assembly GCF_003009895.1). Taxonomy (NCBI): domain Eukaryota; kingdom Metazoa; phylum Chordata; class Mammalia; order Carnivora; family Hyaenidae; genus Hyaena; species Hyaena hyaena. The sequence continues at coordinate 252,018 of NW_024081693.1, forward strand.
TTTTTTTTTTTTCTTCATTGTAATTTGTCTTAAGCAGTTGATCTTGGATTTAAACCCATATATGCTTGACTTTAAACTCTAGCAAATGCTATGTTTATGTGTTGGTTTCCCTATCCTCATATACTTTCTAGGAATCTAGTCCAAATCATCACATTGGCTGAACCCTGTATAGGTCTGACACTTCAACTTGAACCACTAATTGGTTTTTGTTTATTTTGTTTCCTCTGTCAGGTTATAAGGTCCACAAACACAAAAACTATCTCGTACTTGCTCACTTTAAATCTCCAAAGCCTCACAAACTGCCTGGCACAGACAAGGTTTTGTTTTCAATAAAAGTTTAAAAAAAATTTTTTTTTAATGTTTTATTTATTTCTAAGAGAGAGAGAGAGAGAGAGAGAGAGAGAGAGCGTGAGCAGGGGAGGGTCAGAGAGAGAGGGAGTCACAGACTGAAACAGGCTCCAGGCTCTGAGCTGGCAGTCAGCACAGAGCCCGACGCGGGGCTCGAACCCACGAACCGCGAGATCATGACCTAAGTGAAAGTCAGACGCTTAACCGACTAAGCCACCCAGGCGCCCCTCAATAAAAATTTTTAGAATGAATGACCACAGGGAGATCTTGGCTATTTTTAGATATGTTGAAAATATGAATATTGAACTATCCGTTGAAAGGTAGACCTTAGAGTCAGATCAGCTTTCCTAGTGCCTACCTGGCTGGCTTCCTTCTATTCCTCCTTCTCTTCTCCTCTTCCTGTCCCCCCACCCAATAGTTCTAAACATGAAAGCCCAGAGAAAGAAAACATTACTATATTATCTAATAAAACAATCAATTCTCATAACACTAATATATTAAAGTTTTACTTGAAAATGACAATGATCCATAGCTATGAGAGGCAGTTTGAATTATCTTTTGTGTACTGATAAAGCAAATAACAAACCTTAATTGCCACACAGATGTCTTGAGGACACAAGTCTTCATCAGCTCAGTTATGAGCATTATTGACACCGTCTTTTTAAAAAGAAATTTTGGATATATGCATCTTGTATTGAAAACAGGAAGAGGGTTGCTTTACTGACCAATAGCAATCCTTCTCATTATCATAATATCATAATTACCATTATCATAACTTCCTTTATTCATTTCCATCTAAGATATTTAAAGTTGAATGGGTTGAAAGAAGAGCTACCCCTCCAAACAAAGCACAAGTAAAACGTTCTAAGCAAACATGAAAAGGTAGGCTGCTTGTGAGCTTTTGAAGTTAGAGCCCTAACAACCAAGGTTTGCCAATTCAATGTTTTTCTCTTGAGTGCCTGTGGAAACAATAGTTTTCTCTTGTTCTGTATTGTTTCACTTTAAAATTATGACACAAAATTTTAAAAGTTCCAGACAAATTATAATCAAATAATTCTGTGTACTTTCTTTGTATCATGGGATGTATAAGATAATAATAAAATTACAATTTCTACTTGAGATCATAATAACTGCATTATTATCAAATTTGGTGTAATGAAAGCCATCACGTTAATGAAATTAGAATTTTTATTTCTTCAACACTATATTTTGGAGGAGGAAAGTCCTTACAAGCTCTGAATCTGCTTTGCTCTTGCTAGAGAAAGATTTGTGAAGTTTACAGCAATCAATTTTGTGTGCATGTGATAAATCAAGAGAGTAAAACATAGTGAACCATCCTAAAAGAACTTAATTGTACCAAAAGATTCTTATTAAATTTTTTTACAATGAGTTTTAAATGCCTTTCCAGGGTTGCCTGGGTGGCTCAGTCAGTTAAGCATCCGATTTTAGTTCAGATCATGATCTCATGGTTCATGGGTTCGAGCCCCAGGTCGGCTCTGTGCTGACTGCAGCTTAGAGCCTGAAGCCTCTTTCGGATTCTGTATTTCCCTCTCTCTCTGACCCTCCCCTGCTCACTCTGTCGCTCTCCCTCTCTCAGAAATTTAACAAAAAATTAAAATAAATAAATAAAAAATGCCTTGCCAGAATGATAAAGAAGCAAAAAGTAATTTCATGAGATATATCTTCACAGAAAACTTTCTAACAATTGAAAGGATATGTGTTTTTGTTGGAATATTATTGTTTTACTCTTATAGAATAACTTTGATACCATATTTTACATATTTGCTTAAAGATAGCTGTTTCCATTAGAAATATGTTTTAATTTAATTTTATTCATAAGCAGGTGATTCTTTATTATTTCAAATGATATTAAAGACCTCAACTAAATTTTACATTTATTAAGAGAGCACAGGTTTTTAAATTTTTATTTCTTTTCATGTTTTATTTATTTCTGAGAGACAGAGAGAGAGAGCATGAGTGGGGGGAGGGGGTCAGAGAGAGAGGGAGATAAAGAATCTGAAGAATCTGAAACAGGCTCCAGGCTCTGAGCTACCTGTCAGCACAGAACCCGACACAGGGCTCAAACCCACGAATCGTGACATAATGATCTAAGCTGAAGTCGGACGCTTAACCGACTGATCCACCCAGGCACCCGAAGAACACAGGTTTTAAAAGTCTGAGGTAGACCAATTCAAAAATTTAGCTACAAGGGAAACTTCATGCCAGCTGTCACATTTTGATTTAGTTCTTGACTATGTGGTCAGAAATAATGTAATCAAGGAAAAATGATGAAGGCAACAGGAAGTCAAAAAAGGCTATCCATTGATTTAGTACATATTTTCTAAGAGGTGTCTGCCAGTAACTTAGTAAAGAAAAATAATTTTAAATATATCAGAAGACTTGATTTTCACATAGCTTACTATAACCACCTGTGTCCAAAATTCTTTGTCATATATTCTACTTCTACCAATTTAAGATTATTCTTTCTCTTCCACCATGTTCTACTCCATTTACCCTTAAATTAGAGTTTCCCTGTAACATCGTTATTCTTAAAATAGAGAAGGGTGTTTTTAAAATCATTTCTTGGATGATTTACTTATCTTCATATTACACTGTCAAGGCTTTGAGCTATTTAGTCTCAGATCATTACATATCTAGTGCAAAGAAGTACTGTTCAAACACTAAAGGGAAATTCTCAGTAAAATGTAAGTTCACTTACATTGTGAAAGCAAAAAACCAAACCAAACAAACAACAACAACAACAACAAAAGCCCAGCTCCTAACAACAATCTTGAAATCCCTTTTCTTCCCCATTTACTTCTCCTGACCCCATAGATATCTTAAAGCCTCTCTTTCCAACTGCTCAATCCCCCAAATTCATACCATTCAAATTACTTGTCTTTTTTTAATCTCCACCTCTTTCTTCTTCACTATCTACTTGTATAGTTTTCTCTAACTCCTATGGATTCACCAAGGTGCAAAGAAACAATGTGACAGAGTGTGAGAAGGAGATGACGAAAGTAAACAAGCAAATCTAGAGTCTATTTGCTAGAAAGAAGAGGTAAGGACATATGCCATCCCAACTTGTGATGATGCTTGCATTTATCTCCTAGACTCAAGTGCAATGAGTCTCCTTAAATTCTTGCCAAAGTATATTTATGTAGGTACCTTAAAATTTGAAACTTGTCATAAGACTAAGGACTTGAATTATAATACACTCAATTATCATAAAAAGGAGAAGCACATCAAAAACATTGTGAAGCTACTGATCTCTTCCCAAAATGACCTGTCTAATAGAAATGAAAAACAATATTGAATGCTTCTAGATATTTCTCTAATGTAACCTGATTAACACCTACCTACTAATCTATTACATACATTTCTTTATATTTTTTGTGTGTGTTTTTTATGTATAATATTAAAAATATTATTAGCTGTGAGGTAAAAACGATCAACATTTTATCACAACATATTTTTTGTTTACGTTGGTTCTGGTGTTGGTATTTTCCCCATGAATTCAGTCAGATATGTGATTTGCAAACTTTTATTAACTTATCAATCCAGTTTATCCCTCAAGGAAATGAACATGTTTATAATTTTTGTAGTTATTAGCAACTAAAGACAAAAGTCACTGAATCAGGGCATTCATGTTATTTTTGTTTAAATGAAAGAAACCCACCTGATTAAAATTCTAGCTACTAATTAAGAAAAAATGAACTAAACATCTCTGTCTCCTGTCCTTTATAGAATGTTAAGAGGGTCAAATAAAATCTTACTTCTCATTATGTTAAAATGAATAAATTTGGTGGCATGAACATGGGGAAGCAAAAGAAAGCAAGAAAGTATGCAACCATGAAGCACATCCTTAGTCTCCGAGATCAGAGGCTTATAGAGAAGGATAGATTGAAACCTAAAAAGAAAGAAAAGAAAGAGAAGTCCCCCAACATCCTTCCTGCTTATTCTTCCAATATAACACACAGCTGGGCCCACCTTACCACATCCTGGTTGATACCAACTTTATCAACTTTTCCATTAAAGCCAAACTCGATTTAGTACAATCAATGATGGACTGTCTGTATGCCAAGTGTATCCCTTGTATAACTGACTGTGCAATGGCTGAAACTGAGAAATTGGGACAAAAGTATCGAGTGGCTCTAAGGATTGCCAAGGACCCAAGATTTGAACGCTTACCATGCACACACAAAGGAACCTATGCAGATGACTGCTTAGTACAGAGAGTAACTCAGCACAAGTGTTACATTGTGGCCACGGTTGACCGGGACCTTAAACGAAGGATCCGGAAGATCCCTGGAGTTCCCATCATGTACATTTCTAACCATAGGTACAACATTGAGTGGATGCCAGATGATTATGGAGCCCCTCGGTTCTAATTCTAACACTCTAAAGATAGAGGTCCTGTGCCTTTCTTTACCAACTTTTTCTGTTGCCAGTTCATAAAGCAATACGCTGTAGCATGAATTATTCTCCTTACCAATTTGCTCTGTTATGAGCAGAGTATGGTTAAATACACTCATTTTTGATGTTGTTTTGAAATTGATATTTTGAATTTTGTTGCGTCTTTTTATAAATCAAATGGATGCACAAAAAGTGAATAAATTTGCTAAGATAAAATTGTATTGGATATCTATGTTTTTAACATTGTTAGATGTTTTTTGAGCATGGTGTTTTATGTAAATTCAAATATAAGAGTTAGGAACTGCATCTTTATTTTACGAGATTAACGCACTGCCTACTGCACTAAGGAGGCATCTTTCATCTTTATTTTAAAGAAGAAAGTAGTAAAATTCGGAAAAGCAAAATTAAATTTACATGATCACACAAATCTTAGGATAGAAGATGAGATAAAGACTTGAATTTCAACTTTTAAAAAAATAACACTTTTTTCCAATGATTGATATACATATATCACTTCCCTTTTTTGGAGTCCAATTAGGATTTCTCTCAGCAACTTTCAAGTACATAATACAGTAGCCATAAGCACCGTAATGTACATAAAATCCCTAAAACTTCACCTAATAACTGAAATTTTGTACACTTTGACCAAGTTCTTCCCATTTCCTACACACACACCCCAGCCTCTGACAATCACCATTCTACTCTCTGTTTCTATGAATTCAGCATTTTTAGATTTCACATATAAATGAAATCATACAATATTTGTCTCTTTCTGTCTAACTCCTTTCACTTAGCACCATTTCTTCAAGGTCCACCTATTTTTTCACAAACGGTAGGATTTTTTTCTTTCTTATGGCTGAATAATACACTGTCATGTATATATACTGCAACACTCAGTTAATCCTTTGATAGACCCTTAAGTTCCATGTCCTGACCACTGTGAACAATGTTGCAATGGACATGGGGGTGCAGAAATCTCTTAAAGATGGTGATTTTATTTCCTTTGGATATATAACCAGAAGTTAGATTGCTGGGGCCATATGATAGTTCTATTTTTAAATTTTGAAGGAAGTCCCATAGGGTGACTGCACCAATTTGCATTTCCACAAGGGTTCCCATTTAACATATTCTCACCAATACTTACTATCTCTTGTGTTTTTAAATTGTCATTCTAAATTTTTTTAATGTTTATTTATTTTTGGTAGACAGAGAGAATACATAGAGAGAAGAGGGAGAGGGAGAGACAGAATCCGAAGCAGGCTCCAGGCTCTGAGCTGTCAGCACAGAGCCCGATGTGGGACTTGAACCGACAGACTGTGAGATCATGACCTGAGCCGAAGGATGCTCAACAGACGGTGCCACCCAGGCACCCCTCTAATGGTCATTCTAATAGCCCGTTGTATGAAGTGGTATTTCATTGTGGTTTTGATTTTCATTACCCTGGTGGTGAGTGCTGTTGAGCACCTTTTTATGTACCTAATGGTCATTTGTCTGCATTCCTTGAGGGGAAAACAAAACAAAAACAAAAAAACAAAAGAAGAAAAAAACTATTTGAGGAGACTAAATCAGTAATCAAAAACTTCCCAACAAAGAAAACCTTGTGGTTTCATTGGTGATTTCTATCAAAATTTTAAAGAATAATTAATGTCAATTCTACTCAAACTCTTCTAAAAAATAGAGGATAAAAAAAACCCTAAACTTATTTTATGTAGCTAGCATTACTCCTGATACCAAAGCCAGATAATGATGTTACAAGAAAACTACAAGCCAATATTCCTGATGAATATAAATGCAAAAAAATCTAAAGAAAATACTAGAAAACAAAATTCAACTTCACATTAAAAGAATTATACTCCATATTTAAGTGGGATATATCACTAGGATGCTAGGATGTTTCAATATAAGCAAATAAATAAATGTGATACACCACATTAACAAAATGAAGGATATAAATAATATAATTACCTCAAAAGTGCAGAAAACATTTTTGACAAAATTAAACATTTTTTAATATTTAAAAAATCTCAAAATTATCTCTACTAGGTGGGTATAGAAGAAACATTCTCAACATAATAAAAGCGGTATATGACAAGCATATGCTAGCATCATATTTAATGGTGAAAGCTGAAAGTTTTCCCTCTAATATCAGAAATAATACAACGGTGTCCACTCTCACCACTTGGATTCAACATAGAGCTGGAAGTCCTAGACAGAGCAATCGGGTAAAAGAAAATAAATTCTAAAAATTTAAATTGGAAAAGAAAGAAGAAGAAACATTATCTCTATTTGCAGATGGTATTATCTTATATGTAAAAAATCCTAAAGACTCCATCAGAAAACTGTTAGAGCTAATTAAAAATTCGGTAAAATTGCAGGGTATGAAATAAATATACAAACATTAGTTGTGATTCTATATACTAACAACAAACTACCTGAAAAAGTAATAAAGAAAATAATCACACTTACAGTCGCATCATGAAGAACAAAATACTTAGGACTAAATTCAATCACAGAGGTAAAAGATCTGTATGCCAAAAACGATAAGACATTGATGAAGAGAATTAAAGAAGACACAAATAAACAGGAAGATACTCCATGTTCATGGATCAGAAGAATTAATGTATAAAAATGACCATACTACTCAGCCATCTAGAGATTCATTGTAATACCTATTAAAATTCCAATGGCATTTTTCCCAAAATAGAAAAAACAATCCCCAAATTCATGTGGAACAAAAGAAGACTTCAGAAAGTCAAAGCAATCCTGAGAAAAAGTAATAAAGTCAGAATCATCAAAGTTCTGATTTCAGATTATTATAAAGCTATAGTTATCAAAACAGTGTATTACTAGCATTAAAATAGACGCATAGACCAATGGAACAGAATCAAGAGCCAAGACGTAAGCCATCACATATACAGTCAATTAACAGTTGGCAAGGCAGTCCTAACTGCTCAGTAAAGAAAGTATAATTTCTTCAATAAATGATGTTTTTAAAAAACTGGATATTCATGTGCAAAAGACTGAAATTGGACTTCTACCCAGTATCACTTATAAAGATTAACTTGAAATTGATTAAAGACTCACGTGTAAGACCTGCAACTGTAAAACTCTTGGAAGAAATTGGGGGGGAAAGCTCTTTGATACTGGTCTTGGGGCAATCACTTTTTGGCTAAGACACCAAAAGGAAAAGCAACAACAACAACAAAATAAACAAGTGGGATGACATTAAACTAAACAGCTTCTTCACAGCAAAAGAACAATCAACAAAATGAAAAGGGAATCTATAAAATGAGAGAAAATACTTGCAAACCATACATCTGAAAGAAGTTGACATTCAAAATATACAAGGAACTCATACATCTCAATATAAGAAAATAATGCAATTAAAAAATGAACAGAAGACCTGAAGAAAGTGATTTTTCTGATGTAATATTTGAGTAGTGACCTTGAGAAGGGCAAGTGATCAACCAAGAAGCTATCCAGAGGAAGAATGGGCCAGGCAGATAGAGAAACAAATGCAAAGGACCTGAGGAAAGGGAATGACTTACGGCTAGTTCTGAGGCCAGGAAGCATGCCATTTTGGTTTGAGAGGAGTAAGCAAAGGAATGATATAACAGTTTAAAGTTAGAACCATAGCTTGGAGATTGTTGGTAGGACCTAGTAAAATATGGTAAGGGATTTGTATTTTATTCTAAGTGAAATGGGAATTATCAGTAGATTTTAATATGATAACATGATCACAACTACATTTTAATTTTTTAACGTTTATTTTTGAGAGAAAGACACAGAGCATGAGTGGGGAAGGAGTAGAGAGAGAGGGAGACACAGAATCTGAAGCAGGCTCCCCAACTCTGAGCTGTCAATACAGAGCCCAACGCAGAGCTTGAACTCATGATCCATTAGATCATGACCTGAGCTAAAGTCGGATGCTCAACTGACTGAGCCACCCAGGTGCCACATAACTACATTTTAAAGGATCAGTTCGGCTGTTCTTTTGGAAAATGCCTGGTAGGTGTAAAGAGAAACACAACTAGACCAGGCAAAAGCCTACTGCAACATTTCATGCATGAAATGATGGTGGTTCGGATGGTAACTATTGACGATGAAGTTAATATCTGAATTCCAAAAGTAGAGATGAAAAGAATTCTTGACGAATTAGACACATAGTAAGTGAGAAACAGAGGCTGACTCTGAGGTGACTCCAAGTCTTACGAACCGAACAAATAAGAGGATGTAGTTGCCATTTACTAAGATGAGGTAACATTATAAGAGGGAACCTCAAAATTCATCTTTAGATATGTCAAGTGTGAGATGCTTGGAAGACGTATAAGTGAAGATAAGAAAATATCCTGTTTGATATCATTCCAGAGTTCACAGAAGTTGCTGAAACAGGAGATAAAGATGTAGGAATCATCAGGATGAAAACAATAAGAACTGAATCAGGAAAGATATGCAGATCCCCCGAGCTCTGGGCTCATCTATTGATTTAAAGGAGGAGAAGATAAGGGAAGAATGCACAGACAGAAGTGAGAATGGGAGGCAGTGAGACAAGAGAACTAAATTAGAGAGAAATCTATTGGCTCTTGATTTGAAGGGAAAGGGGAGGAAGAGAGGCAGGAAGAAGAGGGGAGGAAGAAGCAACTGGACAAAGAGGAAACACGAAAGAGAAATCAAATGTTTCTAATAGGTTAAAAAATGATAAAAATTGATAAACAAGCCTTGCATTAACAAAGTAAAAAATGAAACTTATTGGTACTGATTTCTGTAGATTTTCTCGGGAAATATGGAGCTAAATTCTCAGCAGAAAATGTGGAAGGATAAAGTGGTGATTATGGTTTGAAGAGAGGCAACAGCAAATGATCCTTTCGAAATTAGAGTGTGAATTGAGCAAGTCAAGGTAGCATAAATGAAGCGTAGGTTTCCTCACGGCTCCCAGCAGGACTGAACACTTCCTTCTGAGGAATGCTGCTCAGGCTTTCATGAACGTACTTACCACTTTTATTAAGGCTATTCTCCTCTCAGTCTCCTCTGCTAGACCACAAACTTCAAAGAATCACCATTTTCTAGATTTTAACGGGCATATTTTTCATAGAAACCACATTAAAGAATGGTAAACCAGTGGAAACAAGAGGCCTAAAGTTAAGTGGCAACATAGGGCAGGCAAGGACAAGCAGAACCATGAATTTTAGCATCCCAAGTCAGAAATACATTGAGAAGCGCCATCAAACTGTGCAAAATTTGTGCATGATTAGGGAGCGCAAAGCCAAAGATTGTAGTGCAAGTGGGGCCACAAAACAGGACTTTTTAAATAACGTGTGTAGGAGAACAAGAGGTCTGAAGGGCTGTAAATCAGGCTTGAGGTATAAGCCACATGAAATGCGTTTATACTGACTTCACTACCTTGTATAGGATTTTCATATCATTTTTGCCCAACCTGAGAATTTCTCCAAGAGGGTGAATTGTCTTAGAGTGGAGGAAAATAAGGTCATCTGGTTAAGGTGACTCTGGGATTTGTTGCCACAGGAAGCTGACCACTCTTGAATCATGTTTTCCTTGTTATCTAAACCAAAGTGATCTAAGAAATATTGAAAAATAAACTTGACAGAATTAATATAGATATCTAAATATAAACTTGTTCAAAATAATTAAATGTATGTAGCCAGCCCAGGGATAAGGATGGAGAACTATGAGAATGATAGTGGGAATTTTTAGTTAATGAGATGAACTGGATCTTCTTTGACTATTTTTCTGCATTTATTTGGCAGGGTTTTCTGCTCAATGCTACTGATAATTGACCAGGATGATCGCCTGGATGTGAAGACTGTTTTTCAGGCTACAGATGGAACTTTTTGAGCTTCATCACCAACACATGACAGGAGTCTTATAAATGTGACACTGTCTGGTGGTCCTCGACAGCACCTGACACCTTTCCTGCAAATCACTTATAGAAACTACTCGCTAGGCCTTGGAATGTACTTTCTGCCTTTGTCGACACTGAAGGTGGAGACCCTGGAGTGTTCACTCACTGGATGTTTTAGGAAACTCCTACTTCCACCTCCACAATGTCACCCGCAAGACTAAAAGACAAAAGAAGGGTGTGAGCGTTGCTGCCACAAGCCTCAGAGACCACTACCGCTCTCTTGAGATGTGGTTTCCTTGGCAACTATCCAAAAAGGCAGAATGCCTGGAAAGTGCCTAGATTGGCACCCTGTGGGGTACACTTTGACCAATGGGAGAAGGAAGTAGATAGATAATTACACTTTCTTTCTACTCTGAACACACGATTCCACAAAACAGTAGGGTCTATGAAAAGACATCCTGTAAATCAGAATAATCAGCCGCACTTGTTATGATTTCAGAGCAGTGATGTATCTTATATTTGCTTCTCTTTTTTGTCTCACCAAGACCACACTCCACAACGAAGAGTATATCCATAAATTCTACTTAGATTCTATTTTCCCTGGAACTTAGTATAAGATTATATTTCTTTACACATGCATTCAAATATTTCTTAGAATAAGATCTATTTGTTAATGCCTATCCTGGCTGTATAGGGAATAAAGGCAAACCTTGTTATAGTTTATCTTTATCTAATTAAAATAAATCTATTTTAAAAATGAGGGCTTTTCTTAAAAGGTAAGGTTAGGATACTCTTTATGAGACACAATTCCCAGAGGAGTAAGAAAAAGGAAGAAGTTGGTCTCTTGGTAATTCCTTGGCTTTCCCATGAGATCAGAGCACTGGAGCACTTCAATTTAACCCAGAGTCAAATCTCATGACCCCAAAATGAGTCATGCACTCATTCATTCATTTATTCATTCAGTGGACATTTATTTGAATAACTACTATGTGTCAAGTGCTATATCATGTGCTTGTAAAACATTAGTGATCAAAAAAGAAAAGTATGTGTCCTCTTGGAGCTAACGTTCTCTTGAATGGTGTTATGCAATAAGACATAATTGATAAACAAATTAGATACTATATTATAAGGTTGTAAATTCACCTGGGGAAGAGGGAAGGGAGAGGAAGGTGGCTCATATATGTGAGCAGTGGTTGGAAGCAGGTTGCAGTATTAAACAGATGGACAGGGATAGGCCTTGCTGAGAAATTGAGATTTGAAGAGAGTTTTGAAAATAAGTCAAGTAAATACTGGGAGAGAAATATTCTAAATGGAGGCATCAGTCAATGCAAAGACCTTAGAGTTTTGTCTCGAAATAAGTAGAAGTCTCAGTATGACCAGAGCTTATAGAATAAGAAGAAATTAGTATATATCAGGCCCATGAGGCAAGAGGCAAGATGCGAAGTCTCTGGGGCACTATAAGGGTGTTGACTTTCACTCTGAAACAGGCAACCATCACAGTGCTTTGAAAGGCAGTATGATCTGCCTTATATATTAAAGGTATATTCTGGAGGTTGTGTTGATAACAGGCTATAAACACAAGAGAAGAAACAGTTATGAAGCTAGTGAAGTAATCTAGGTCAAATCTAGCTGCTGACATAAGCTAGGAAGTTGGCAGTAGAGATGTTGAAAATGTTCAAATTTTGAAAGCAAGGCCAATAGAGGTTTTTTCTTTTTCTTTTTTAAAGTTTATTTATTTATTTTAGCAATTTCTACACCCAGTGAGGGACTTGAACTCAGAACCCTGAGATCAAGAGTCATATGCTCTTCCCACTGAGCCAGACAGGCACCCCAAGGCCAATAAGATTTTCTAAATGATTGGATATGGGGTGCGAGAGAAAGGAACAGTCCTGGCACCCTAAGAACAACTACAAATATATACTTGCTATTCATTCAGATAGGGAAGCTGACTGAACCTTTGAAAAACAGGGTGAAGAGATCAGGACTGGAGTCTCAGACACAGTGAGTTTAAAATCTCTAGTAGGTACGCAAATGAAGATGCTAAGTGAATGGTTGAACATACAAGCCTGCTTTTCAGAAGAGCAATTTGGACTGGAAAGATTATATGAGAGACCTGAACACATAGTTGATATTTAATATTATAACCCCAGACGACAAGAAGAGGAGATTAAGTCTAAGTAACAAGGTAAAGATTTTACTACAGATGAGAGATGTAAGGTTGGAGAAGAAAAAATGTCAGGGAGTCTGGAAAGGAGTGCTTGCTGAGGGAGGAGAAAAGCCAGGAGTATACGGAATCCTGGAATCCTAAACCAGTTTTTAAAAATTGTTTCAGGGAACCTAATAATCTGCCATATCAAGTACTGCTCTTAAATTAATAAAGTGAGGAATTAAAATTTATCACTGAATTTAACAATGCACAGGTAATAGGTATCTTTGACAGAGGCAATTCCACTTAAGTATTGAGTGAAATCATAATTAGAGTAGGACTCAAAGAAAAAGTGGGGGAGACATTAGAGACAGTGAATAAAGATAAAAATTTCAAGAAGTTTTGTTATAAAAAGGAGCAAATAAATAGTTTGAGAGCTGGTAAAGGAAACAGATAAAGAAAATTTTTGTAAGATGAGTATAGATTCTACCAGGTGGGAGAGGTATTGTTCATGATTGGTAACAAACTCTCATAGGTCACAAATGTACCTGTATAAATGTATAAATGTACTCTTATAATCCTCATTGATAAGAGTAGGCAGAACTTGTAATTTGCTTTTAATCAATAGCATGCAGCAAAGATACTGGGGCGTCACTTCCATGACTGTATTACATGAGATTATGAATTTTTGTCTTGTTCATGAACTACTGATTATCTCCTTTGGTTTTGGTGTCACCAGCCATCAGATAGTGAATCCCAGATGGAAAAAATGAAGATGGCCTCAGGCTGATAGCTAGCAAGGAGCTTGAGATGACTCTCAAGCTGAGAACCTTAGAGAAACTGAGCCCTGTAAGAAACCATATGAACTTGGAAGTGGATCTCTCTCTTCCCCAATAAAGCCTTACATGATACCCCAGCCTTGGCTGACACAGAGAACATAGCCTTGTGAGAGACTCTGAAGCAGATTACACTGCTAAGCCATGCCCAGATCATGACCCACAGGACCTATGATGATATATGTTTGCTGTTGTAAGGCATTAAGTTTGTGGCAATTTATTACAAGGCAAGAAAAAAACTAATGTTTGGTCTTTGAAGATTCTCTTCTGACTTCTTCAATTGTTTTAGTCACTAAAAGAGCATCATCAGCTGAAAGTGAGTATGGGGAAAAAGTATTTAGGGTTTGAGGTGAAGAAGAGGTGCAAAATAGTCATCTAGGAGGTTGAAGGTATGATGGTTTAAGACTATATACTAGGACTGCCTAGAAGCATGAAGAATCCACTTTAAGTTCTCGGCCATTGCATTTAATCTGAGAATATTCAGTTTGGTTAACTATTTTTCTCTAGTCACACTCTACTTTAGGTTTGGAGTGATGCCGTACTAAAGGCAATGAACTAGAAAGATAACAAGTAGTGGCCTGAGAGCAGAATTCATGAAATTGAGATTACAGAAATAACAAGTTCTGATCACTATTATGAGAGCAGGAAGCTAAGATACATAGAAGACAAAATTAATAGAAAAGGGTCATTCAAGGGTTTTATAGGTCTTAATTTTGAGGGAAATCACTCATGTAAATATGGAAATAGCAAAAATTAAGACAGCTACTACATGAAAGGATGGTTCAGAGAAGATACTGAGGATATATATAGCAAATGTTGCTTCTGATGGACAGTGAGACTCAAAGGGCTCTTTGGCCAAAGACCACTAGGAACACAGGTATTTCAACAAAGTTGGGTTTATTGACTTGTCAAAGCTTGTTCACCAAAATGCTGCATTAGTTGTTTTAGTGAGAAGATGTTAGAAAGGATTTATTCTATTGAACTTGTGTTAGATTATTGGTGGAGAGTATAAGAAAAGGGAGACTTTGGATTGAGTGCTGTAAGGAAATGTGGTAATTCTTCAATTAAGTATTTTAATAATTCCTATCCTAAAATTCAGAAGAATGGAGCAAAACTATATCTGATGAGTAAAGAAGCACTAGTCACTCCTATTAGCCAGTATAAAATAAGATTTAGTCATTTTGGTGTTTTGGACAATGTTTTTTGCCTTTATCTGTGTTCAGACATAATTAAGAAGTCTGTTTGTTTTTGTCTATTCAGCCACAGAGCATTGTTTGTCTGATGTTGTTTTTGCAAATTTTTATGTATAATGGGGGAAAACATTGACCTGGTTGTGAGCTCTAGGTCATCTCCTGCCTATCAGGGGATGCGTTTCTCTTTCCCAGCTAGGGGTGTGGTCTATTACCTTACAGGAATTAGAGTGTAAGAGATGGAAGTGAACATTAAGAGTGTGAGGCTTCTTGTGATGACTGATATAAATAGCTTTGACTAAGGAGCATGATATTATATTAACTCATTCAGAAAACTATTTTATAACTTGATTATGATAAGTTTAAACATAATAGTTTTAGTAGGTATAATTTCTTTAGTGGTTGTTTTCATGAAATATTTTGCCAAGTCCATTATGTATAGTTGATAATTTATCATAAGGTAAATATTTTTTGATGATAAAGTCAAGACCAGAAGTTTTAAGCCTCCAGATGACATCTTTAATCCTGAATTCAAAACTCTTAATTACTTAATTACTGCTATACTGCCAGCTCTACTAATGACATAATGTTCCATAAAAATGAAGATAGGAGGGGTACCTGGGTGGCTCAGTCGGTTGAGCGTCTGACTCCGGCTCAGGTCATGATCACGCAGTTCGTGGGTTCGAGCCCTGTGTTGGGCTCTGTGCTTCAGACAGCCTCTCTCGCTGTCCCTCCCTTGCCCACTCTGTTTCTCTTTCTCTCAGAAATAAATTTTTAAAAAAATTTAAAAAATGAAGACAGGAGAAATGCAGTTATGCTGAGGTTGTGGCAATATGTAATTAATACTTTACATGTATAAGAAAACTTAAGGAAAACTGAGAAAAAGTGCTCGATTGATTAAGCAATGGAAATAGGAGATACTCACTTCTATTTTTCTTCTAATGTTGCTCTATTTTGTGTAATTAATAATAATGATAATATGTTTACCTATCATTGACAGAATGAAGATCATTTAAAATCAAGAATTTCAATTAAATTACTTAATAATCCCTTTAATTGATTTCATTTTCATATTATGAATATAATTACATTAGAAGCTGTAAGGCTTTTCCCCAAATTTTAATGGCTACTGTGAATCATTTCAGATTAAATCAGATAAATTATTTTACAAAAAATGTATTTAAATATCTAACCATTTATAATTAAACAGTATAGAGTATAATGTATTTCTTCTATGAGATAATTTAATTTTAAAATGAACAAATGTGCCTATATTTAAATTATTGCAATATATTACTCAATAAGGAATTAAAATCCAGTTGCTTTGTTTTCAGTCATCTTTCCCCCCCTCCCCAAGTATTGTTTTCTTTCTTTCTTCATCTCTTTCTTTCTTTCTCCCTTTTTTTCCTCCCCCTTTCTTTGTTTCTTTCCTTCTTTCTTTCTCTCTTCCTTTTGTTCTTTTTTCTTTCTTTCTCTTTCTTTTCTTTCTTTCTAAGTAACTGGGAGCCACAGATCTACAATAAAATATTGAGGGACAAAGTAAAATTATTTCAATTAGAGAATCCTTTCTGGTATTGTATCCCAATTCAGATTTATTTTAAATAAAATACATATGCACACATATACATATTAAGTACAGATTAAGTATAATCTCTAGTTATAGATGTCATAAAAACTATATGCCTTATTTATCAAAATCAAATATTTATCAATTGAAATGTATAAAAACTTAAGGGAAACAATAAGTTGTCGTCATGGTAACACAACATGAGAAATAACTTAGTTTATTCATCAAATAAATTATAAGAAAACCATGAGAGAGGAGGAAGCTATATATTACAAGAGCCTAAGCAGACTTATCAACCAACTGAAATTTTAGATTTTATTTTGACCCTGATTCAAATTAAAACATCATTAAATTCAAAAAAGGAAAATATTTTAAGTATACATTTACATATTTATTTGAGCACAAGAAATTTTATAAGCCACCCAGGCGCCCCAATATAATATAAAAGTGTTATTACATTTTAATTATGACATTAATATGGTTACTTTTTTAAGATTCTTAACTTTTAAGGATACCTACAGAAATACTTATAAGTGAAACAATATGATATTGGAGGATTAGTGGGTTGGGTACATATAAAAATATATTATTATGAGTTGATGATTATTAAAGCTTAGTAACAGAAACATGAAAAATTATCTTATTTACATTCTATTTTATATTTGTCATATCTATATCTGATATTTTTAGGTCTTCTGTCTACATGTCATATTTGTTGAAATTTTCCATCTTCAAAATGAAGAAAAATAAGACTAAAATATCTCTTATATAAATAAACAATAAAAGAAACATAGACTACACAGAAGTCAGAGAAGGATATTTTTTTCAAAATAACTTCATATATATTTATATTTTTCTTTAGAGAAGCTATATGACTTTTTAATATTTATTATATATTATTATAAAATTTATTGTAAATTCATTGTAATTGCCTATATTTTCATTTTTGGCCCCAAATTCCCAGATGTCTACTTAGTTAATAGATGCATACTAACTCTAATCACATAATTACTCAACAGCACAAGCTGACAAATATTTCAATGTCAATATCAAAACGTTCCAAAAAACACAATGATACCAGAAATCACTTATTAAGCTGCTGCTTTACTGAAAGAACAACTGTTGCAGACCATATATCTTGTACTTCCTTTAATTAGCATATTTATTCTGTTAACCTGGATTTTTATAGGTCAGTCAATGCATGTAGGATGGTTGGCTGTTAGGATGAATGCATAGTTTGATAGATGGATCGATTACTTGATGAATGAAAGAATGGATAAATAAGTGACCGTAGTCCAAAGAACTCTAAATTGGTATTTAGGGTTATAAAAACTACTTTATATTAGTATTATTTTTGAATTATGTGTTTACTCTAGAAAACCAAAACTAAGGAGAGACACTTTATTTACCTGCAAATATTGGAAGGTTTCTGCTTTAGAACTGAGAGTAGACATGTTTTTTTTTTTTTTGCCTTAGACAGCAGACAGAAGCTGCTTCTATGAGATTTATGGGACCATAGATGCTTCAACATAAGGAGAAATTAAATATTTGGAGATGTCTAGCAATAAATATGCTGCTTCTTAAACCAGTATGCTACACTAAATTATTGAAAAAAATTACTACTGTCAAAGGTGCTATACAGGTAATTTATGTGCCCCTGCTGTGAATCCTGATAAAAAAGATCTCATTTAAATTCAACTCTATGCTCCTAAATTTTAAATTACTACAAAGGACATTATGAAGTACATATTTACTCATTCAGGAAATAACTTAATGTTGCTAAATTTTGGATTTAAGTACTATTTATTATATAGGTTGTTTTGGGAAATCAGTGACCAAAAAAAATCATAGTATAAATGATAGCACATTTAAAAGTCAATTGTCTTCTAAATGTTAATAAGGAATATTATGTTTGGAACTATAAATTTCAATTAAAGTATAAATGAAAAGCCTCTGATTCCAAGCATAAAGTACTCTTACTTCACACATCTCTTAAGTTATTGCACAGAGTCTGCCTTGTTTGCTGATATTCATACCAGATTGTCATGAAGTGGACCAAACAATTTATGTCAGATGTAGTTCAACTTTTTTTTTAGTTTCTTTCTTTGTTTCTTTATTTTTAAGTAATCTCTACACCCAATGTGGAGTTTGAACTCACAACTCCAAGATCAAGAGTTATATGCCCTTCCAAGTGAGCCAGCCACACATCCCTACACAACTTTTTGTTGTTTCTTTTCAATATATTCAATTTTAAATAGAGGTTAACATATAATTCATAGATCATAAAATTCATCCATTTAAAGCATACATTCAATGGCTTTTAGTACATTCACAAAGTTGTGTCCTATCACTACAATTTTAGAACATTTAATCATGTAAAAACTCTGTGCTCAACAGCAGTCACTCCACCAGTCTGCCTCCAGTCCCCCACCCCTGCACCCAGTAAGCCCTAGGAAATCACTAATGTGCTTTCTATCTCTATAGATTTACTATACTGGCTATTCCAGATAAATGGGAGGTATATGATCTATTATAATTGGATTGTTTAATTTAGAATAAAGATTTTAGGGTTTATCCTTACTGTCACATGTGCTGTATTAATATGCCACCTTGTACTTATCTATTCATCCACTGGAGGACATTTTTGGTTATTACAAATAATGAAGCTATGAACATTAACACACAAATTTTTGCGTGGACATATTTTCATTTCTCTCAGATATTTACTGAGGTGTTCAATTGCTGGGGCAATTGTAGCTCCTTGTTTACCGTTTTAAAGAGCTGTCAAATCCATCCATTTTTTCTTTCCACCTCTAAATACAAGAGTTCCACTTTCTCCACATTGATTCAATTAATCATAATTAAATCATTCTTTCTATCCACTTTGTCAATCTCTGCTGTCTTTTCAAATGTCTAAATAACTAATATTTTGCTAAGTACTTACTAGAATGACAAAAATCCACTAGACTGATAACAGCAAAAGCTGTACGCAGATCTTTATAGCAGCTTTATTCATAATTGCCATAACTTGGAAACAATCAAGATGTTCTTCAGTAGGTGAATGGATAAATAAATTGTGGCCTACCAGATGATGGGATATTATTCAACACTAAATATAAATGAACTATGAGGCCATAAAACGATGTGGAAGAACCTTAAATGTATATTAATAAGTGATAGAAGCCAATCTGAGAAGGCCACATACTGTGCGATTCCAACTATGTGACATTCTGGAAAAGACAAATCTAGGGAAACAATGAAAAGATCAGTAGTTGCCAGGGCTTTTAGGTGAGGTAGGCTGAATAGTCAGAGAACAGAGGATTTTTAGCACACTGGATCTCTATAGGATACTATAATGATGGATCCATGCCATTGTACATATATCCAAACCATAAAATATACAAGACCAGGAGTTAACCCTAATGTAAATTATATAATTTGCATATTACATATTAATGTAGGTTAATCAACAATAACAAATGTACTACATTGAAGTGGTGTGTCCCATCAGTAGAAATAGAAAATAGGCTCTATAGAAAAAGGCTATGATTGTGTGGGGACAGCGGGTGCATTTGGAATCTCCTCATCTTCCCAACTTTGCTATAAACCTAAAACTACTCTAAAAATTTAAAGTTTTCCATAACTAATATTCAATGTAGTTATCAATAAGATTAGATTTAGGGTTACTATTTTATTACTATTTTTTACCTCCTCTGTTTTGTTCATTTGTTTTTCATATCCTGTGTTTTTAAGTGTGTTAGTATTGTTAGTATTTTATTTTATCTATTGATTTTTTGCTGTTATTTCTTTGTATTATTTTTTAGTAATCCCTTTAAGTATTATATTGTTGGGAGCCATTCTGAGCCCACTAGTCGAGAAAACTGGTGAGGTTAAAGCGAGTTTTCATGGTCTCTTGCCAATCAGATGACGACCGATATCCACCCCCACTCAATTATTTCTGCTTGAACACTGTCCCCTAAGGTACCTTGTTGATCAATATCGGGAGTGACTTGTTCCTTTATTCTGGCCCTGGTATGATGATTGCACCTTGGGAAGGAACTTATTGTGGGAACTTCTTTTGATTATGGGAACAGACATCATGTCTCCAGTAGGACCTGTTTCTCTCCATACTTTCCCTTGAGCTATGAACAGGCTAATGACCCTTACTCATAAAAGACTGACCTTTACATGTACAATTCTGTTTCTACCGTTGCGTTAGTCCAAGATATTCATACAGCTCAACATGTAAATCAACTAACCAAAAATGTCTCTCATGCTCTAGCTATTCAAGAAGTCATAGACAAAAAACTAGACACAAAAGTAAATGCACTCGAAGAGGCTATTCTACGTATTGGAAATGAGCTAAACTCTTTAAAGGTATGGCTGGCTCTCCAGTGCCATAAAGAATATAACTGGAAAATCAAGTCTTGCCCGGAGACAAAGAGCCTAACTTAGAGAGAAGGAACAGATAAGGGCAGAAGGTAAGTTACCACATATACCTTTGCTAACTGATGGTGTATAGCAGCCCCTTCCCTAAGGCCTCCATTCCACAAACACCTTCCCTTACCCTGGCAGCTGTGATGAGGATGGATAAGAGTATCTACAAATCTATGACTTAATCTTTGTGTTATTAAAATGTGAACACCCTGTTATTTTCTTAGTTACTCAACCTCACTATAATTGGGGCAGTTCTGCAAGAATACTTCTGTAAAACCTGTTTCTGTACATTTTCTAAAACATCACAGAGAACTATCCATTGTAAAAATTCCATTTTATGCTGCCATGTTAACATTTGACCTATAAATAAAGACACCAAAACCGACAGGACAGAGATGCCTGCCTGGTGATCAGAAAGAACCTCGGGGCTCTCTCACTCTCTCCCTCGCCGACACCGTCCATCCTTCAGGGACCCCTGGACCTGCTGGAGCCGGCCTCCGGCATTATATCATACATACCTTACATTTCATGGCCTATTTAGAATCAATATTTTACTACTTCATGTAAGGTATAGAAATGTTGTGATTAAATCTTCCCTTCTCACTGCCCCACTAACATCCTATAATAGTTTCCAATGTGTAATATTTAAATGTATTGACAGCCCCATCAGATGATGTTATAATTTTAATAAATAATCATGTATATTTTAAAGTACTTAAGAGAAAATTAACTTTTAGAATTCATTCAGTTATTTACCATTTCTGTTGCCCTTTTTTTTTCATTTCTGAAAATCCAAGTTTTTCTTTTTTATGATTTGTTTTAAATCTGAAAAACATTGTTTTGCACTTATATCTGCTGGTAACAGTTTCTTTTAGTTGTCTTTAGGTTTGTTTAAATCACTTTCATTCTTAAAGAATATTTTTAATGAACATGGAATTCTAGCTTTATGGTTGTTGTTTTTGTTTATTTCATTATCTTCAAAGTGTTTTAAATTGTTTTCTGGTCTCCATGGATTCCTATGAGAAATCTGAAGTCCTTGAAGTTGTTATTAACCTAAATGTGTTGCATTTAGTTTTTCTAGACACTTCCAAGATCGTTCTCCTTATGTTTGGTTTGTAGAAGTCTGACTGCAATTCACTGTGCATGGTTTCCTTTAGGTTTAACTTATTTAAGATTTGCTGAACTTCTCAAATCTATAAACTTGTGTCTATCATAATTTAAGATATCCTTAGCCATTATTTAATTAAAAGATTCCTCCCTATCTTCCCCTTTTTAAGACTAATTTTATAGATGTTAGATATTTTGGTGTTGTCAGTAGTCCCTTGGACTTTGCTAATTTTTCCTTTATCTCTTTCTATCCTCAACTTTACTCACTACTTTGTCTGTTATCTCCATTCAGTTATATGGTTCATTTAATGAGTCTTTTTTTTTTTTTTTTTTTTGTGCGGGGTTGGGGGGTTATTAGACTTTTAAATTCTTAGATTTCCATTTTAATTAAAAAATAGTTTTGGTTTCTTTTATGAAAATTCTTCTCTGTTCATTAATGTCAAGTGTGTTTTTCATTACTTCACTGAAAATAGGTAGAGCAACTGGTTTAAATTCTTTGCTGATAATTCCAACATTTGGTTCATCTTGAATTTGAATCTTGTTCACTAATTTTGTTCTTTGAGGATTGATTGCACTTTCCTAGTACTTTGTTATATAATTTTGGATAATAATCAGGATATTTTCATTGTTATGTTGTGTAGGACTTAGGTATTATCATAACCTTCTGGGAAATTATGTTGTTTTGATTTAGCAGTCAGTGTACTTACTTCTGACCATACGTTTTGTCTTTCTGTTGGCCATGTTTCTGATCTCAGTTCAGTTAGGCAATTCTTGGCTATACTGGTTTGGCTCCATTCTATGCATGACTCTGAGACTTGTGCAGGTGATTCAAATACCACTTCAGTTCTTAAGGACATCACCATTGTCTCTTTGGGTCTGTTCAGTACCCACATGTTTCAGGGGTGAAGCTAAAATTTGTGTGGGTTCATACACAAAATTGTAGACTTTTCCTCCCAAGTATTCTTCCCTCTGAGATTCTCCCAGTACTCTTCAGCCCAATATGGTTTCTGCTCCTTATTCAGAAAGACATATTTATATTTTAGCTTGATCTGTCTAGTCTAGTCTGCCATCTCTACCATGCCACGAAGATCAATACCTATTCTATGAGAAAAACGAGAAGTTTAAAAGAAAATGGAAATGCTTCTTCCAATCCTTTGCCCATTTGTTAAGCAAGTTTTTGTTTGTTTTGCTAGTAAGTTATACTGGTTCTTGATACATTTTGGAAACTAACCCTTTAGCAGATACATAGTTTGCAAATATTTTCTCCCATTCTATAGGTTGTGTCTTTGCATTCTATTGCTTCCTTTGCTATGTATATAGACTTTAGTTCAATGTAGTCCTATTTGTCTATTTTTACTTTTTGTTGCCTGTACTTTTGATGTCATATCCAGGAAGTAATTGCCAAAACTAAGGTCAAGAAGAGTTTTCACACAAAAAAGTTTTAGTTTTAGGTCTTACATTAAAGTCTTTTATCTAGTTTGAGTTGATTTTTATGCATGGTGTAAGACATGGATCCAATTTATTTACTATTATTATTTTGCATATGCATGCCCAGTTTTCCCAACATCATTTGTTGAAGAGAGTTTCCTTATCCTGTTGTATATTCTTGGTACCCTTGTCCAAGATCAGTTGATTGTATTGCCCTCCTTGGTGGCTCAGTCAGTTGGGTGTCTGACTCTTGGTTTCAGCTCAGGGCATGGTCTCACAGTTTTGTGGGTTTGTGGCCTGAATCAGTCCTTGCGTGGTTGACAGAACAAAGCCTACTTGGCATTGCTCTCTCCCTCTCTTTCTGTCCTTCCCCAACTCACACTGCCTCTGGCTCTCTCAAAATAAATAAATAAATAAACTTAAGAAAAATATTATTTGATTGTATATGTATGGGTTTATGTCTAGGCCATTGTATTTGTTTTTATGTCTATACTTATGCTAGTATTATACTATTTTAATTTCTCAAATTATAATTACATATTTTGAAATAAGGAAGCATGATGTCTCCAGCTTCATTCTTCTTGTTCAAGATCACTTTGGATGTTCTGGGATTTTTATGATTCCATAAATTTTAGTATTGTTAGTTTCTATTCCAGTAAAAAAAAAAATGTGATCAGGACTTTGATAGGAATAGCATTAAATCTGTAGATCACTTTGGGGATTATGGACTATACTAATTTTATCAATACTAACTCTTTTTTCCATGAAGAAGGAATGTATTTCCATTTACTTGTGTCCCCTTAATTTCATTCATCAACGTTTTGTTGTTTTCAGTGTACATTATACATTTCTCTAAAGAATACATACAAATGACTAATAGATATGCTTAATAATGCTCAGTATCATTATCAGGGAAATTAAAAATCAAAACTATGATATCTCACTTCACATCTGTTTGGACAGCTATTATCAGTGAACATCAGTGACACAGTCAGGTAAGTAGCCAACTCTTGATTTTGGCTCAGGTAATGATCTCACAGTCTCATGAGTTCGAGCCCCATCTCTGGCTCTGCACTGAAAGCATGGAGACTGCTTGGGGTTCTGTATCTCCCTCTCTCTACCTCTCTCTTGCTCAAAATAATAAATAAATAAATAAATACATTTGAAAGAACAAAAGATAAGAAATGTTTACAAGATTATGTGCCTGTTCATAGGCAACTGTTGATAAGAATGTAAACTCGTGCAGCAGTTAAGAAAGGACATTCCTTAAAGATTAAAAATGGAACAAACATCAATCCAACTCCTGTGAATATATTCAAAAGGATGGAAATCGGGATATTGAAGAAATATCTGCATCCTGTGTTCACTGCAGCAGTATTCACAATAGCTAAGATAGAGAAATAACCTGTATTTATTGAGAGATAATGGATAAAGATAATTTGGCATATATGTATACACACACTCACATTCACACACAGTGGGATAAGAAATTAAGGAATTCCTGCCATTTGCAACTGTATGGATGAACCTGGAAGACATTATGCTAAGTGAAATAAACACAAAGACAAATACTGCATGATTCCACTTATATGATATCTAAAATAGTCAAACTCTTGGAAGGGGAAGATGCAATACTGGTTGCCAGGTGCTGGGTGGGGGGGGAGAAAAGAGGAGCTGTTATTCAAATGGTATAGTTTTAGCATGTAAGATGATCTGCTGTACAACATATTGCCTATAGTTAGCAATATAGTATTAGACACTTCAAAATCTAAGAGGATAAATCTCAAGTTAAGTGTTCTTACTTAAGAAACAAATAAAACAGCAAAAGATACAAGAAATTATGGGAAGTATTGGATATGTTTATTATCTTGATTGTGGTGGTAGTATTATGGTGATTTTCATATGTTCAAACTCATCGAATTGTATACATTAAGTATGTACACTTCTTTGTCTATTAATCATACCCCAATAAATGTCTTATAAAAGGAACTATTAAAGTTATATCCCTCCAAGATCCACCAGCTTTGGTTTACATTGTCTCATTTCTTTCATTTTGTCCTAAGTTCTCAGTTTTAACTAGTTGTAAGAATGTGTTCTTTTGAGCTATTATTACCATACTAAAACAAAAAATAGTCTGTTTCTTGCTTTTGAATTTATTTTTCCATTAAGGTTTCAGGTTTGTTTGTTTGTTTGCTTGCTTTTGTTTTTGTTAATAGTATATACTTGGAGAACATCAGAAGTTTGACCTTTATCATATCTCTTTCTGGTTTCTGCTTATACTCTGCTCCTTTCTGAAAGCTTTCATCCTGTGTCACACAGCACAAGAATGTTGAGACATGAATGAAATGGGCACTCTCAGACTTGCCTTTACCTGTAATTATTGACTCCATATCCTTGGTGACTAGGATTTTGAGTCACTCAGATGTAACCTGCAATATGGCTCTGGTAGTATTTTTTTTTTTTTTTTCTTAAATTGAAAGACATTCATTTTTTTTTTTTTTTTTACAAATAGTTTATTGTCAAATTAGTTTCTACATAACACTCAGTGCTCATCCCCAAAGTGCCCTCCTTCATGCCCATCCCCCCCTCCCCCCCACATCCATCAGTCCTCAGTTTTTGTCAGCATTCAAGAGTCTCTCATGGTTTGCCTCTCTCCCTTTCCCCCACCATTTCCGCCCTTCTTCTCCCCCTTGTTCCTCCGTCAAGTTCCTCCTAATCCTCCTATACGTGCAAACATATGATATTTGTCCTTCTCTGCCTGACTTATTTCGCTCAGCATAACACCCTCAAGGTCCATCCATGTTGCTACACATGGCCAGATTTCATTGTTTCTCATTGCCATGTAGTATTCCATGGTATAGATAAACCACATCTTCTTGATCCATTCATCTGTTGATGGACACTTAGGCTCTTTCCATGTTTTAGCTATTGTGGAGAGTGGCTCTGGTAGTATTAATTTTCTGTTCTGCAGTGGCTAGTGGACAATAATTTGCTTGATGGAATGTGTCTATGTCTGAGAGAAAAAAAAAAGCTCAAATTTAGGCTCATTTGATCCCTCAATCCTGGAATCCTGGAGACTGGCTTTCCTCAGCTCTGCTGTTTCCTTTCCTCATCAGGTTAAATTGCCTTCTCTTTCTTCAGGTAGTTCTCACCGGTTTAACTGCAATTCTTTATAACCTTAATATTTTCCTCTGACCTCTAGAACATCTCGATGATTAGAGTATGATCTTGTACTCGTTTTCCAACTTGTCAGCAATAAGCATATAAATACTTTTCAGTATGTGATAAGGATATCATAATAAATGTGGTAAAGTTATAACTGTGAAGCAAAATTAGTTTGTTGGAAAAATACTCAGGTGATCATTATATTTTAGCTCTAATGAGGTACTTTATTCTTTGAGATTTGATTGTTTTTACAGTTAGAAAACATCGCAGCACAACACTTTCATTTAATTACAAAGAATTTAATTTTAGAGATGAGTGTACAAAAACAGAGTCTATAATTATTGTAATAAATTCTCAAGAGATTTTAAACAAGATATATTTTCTAGCCAAACTATTTCTCTTCAAATTAAAGTTTAAAAATCAATCTTTGATTCTGCAAGAAACATCTGACTAGGCTTTTATGTAAATCCTTTAAAAATATTCTTGATAGAACAAAGTTAACCATGGGCTGTTAGATCTCTATGCCATTAGCAGCAAAATGGGTAGTTAAATTCTGGCAACTCCTGAAATAAGTAGTCATAATTATGAAGGCTAAAATCATCAAAAAGAAAGCAACAAAGTAAATAATAATATATTTATTTTATAGTATAATGCACTTGGAGATAAATACTTTTATAAGCATAATTATATAAAGAAAACACATGAAATTATATTCAAGTTGTATCTTGTGAAATACACTATGACCTTCAAAATCTCCTATACCAAAGTTCATATTTTGCATTTTTATTCAAAAGATGGTTACATATATTAAAATTATATAAAATACAACTCCCTGAAAAATCAATTATAGTAAAACATTCTAGCATATCTTCATACATGTATATAGTCAATTTAAGTTTATTTATTGACTTAAACTCAAATGACTGGGTGGCTCAGACATTTGAGGGTCTGACTCTTCATTAGGCCTCAGGTCTTGACCCCAGTTTAGCGAGATTGATTCTTCTGTTGGACGCATCACTGAAAGTGGAGCCTGTTTAAGATCTCTCTCTCTCTCTCTCTCCTCTCTCTCTGCCCCCTCCCCTGCTCCCACTCTCTATCTCTTAAAAAAAAAAAGATTTTAAATATGACATAAGAAAAAAGTTAAACAGTATGTGCTTTCAATGCCATACTGGGAGACTGTTTAGCAAATCCTCTTAAGAACTAGTTTATTCTGTAGAATCACCTATTTTGTTTTACTTGCTATTTACTATTTTTTTTTTACAAATGGTTTATTGTCAAATTGGTTTCCACATAACACTCAGTGTTCATCCCCACAAGTGTACTCCTCCATGCCCATCCCTCCTCCCCCCCACATCCATCAGTCCTCAGTTTTTGTCAGCATTCAAGGGTCTCTCATGGTTTGCCTCTCTCCCTTTCCCCCACCATTTCCACCCTTCTTCTTCCCCTTGTTTCTCCGTCAAGTTCCTCCTAATCCTCCTATACGTGCTATTTACTATTTAACTAGAACCAACACACTATAAACTTTACATGTTAGATTGTGGATTCTAGTAAAGTTGCAGGAATTACTCTCCCATAGAAAAGATAATATCGAAGGATATGTATCTTTTGTTGCATTTCGTTTTTGTTTGTTTTTAGTTGATTTGTATAATTGCAAATACTACAAAGGTTTGAATAATTGCAGGGGATCTTGAGACTCTACAGAACATACTCAAGGCTTGTAGTAAAAAGAAACAATATAAGATAGCAAAAGAAAGTAAGTTCAGGCAACCTTTGGAGGTGGTCCAAGAGATATCAAGCCTTTCACTCCATGAGGTCCATTTTTTATTTGCATAGAGATGTACATCATCTTTGGATTGAACTTTCAAGATTTCTGAAATGAATCTTGGTTTCAGAGAGCTCCAGACAAATGTTCCCAGTAGTTTATTTTATGTCTCTTTGATCACTGAGGCAAGCCAAGTCATCTAACTTATGCGGGGTGAAAGTCATCCATAAACAAACTCTTCTTGCCACCAGAAGAGTTTTAGACTTTAAACGTATATCATGAATTATGAGTTGGTAAAGTGAGTCTTATACTGGCCAAGAATTGAGCCGTATATGCAAACATCTCTAGAAAGAAGTACAGAGCAGCCACTATCTAAGTATAAAATAACTCTATTTTGAATAAGAACATTAAACAGTTTGTATTTCAATTTAAGTTTATTTATTTTTGAGAGAGAGCTAGCAGAGGAGGGGCAGAGAGAGAAGGAGAGAGAGAGAATCTCAAGCAGGCTCAACACTGTCAGCACAGAGCCTGAGGTGGGGCTCAAACTCACCAAACCTGAGATCATGACCTGAGCTGAAGTCAAGTCAGCTGCTTAACTGACTGAGCCACCCAAGAGCCCTGGACTTTAAACAGTTTATATCCAACAGAGTAATCTTATTTTAAAAATGTATTAATGCCTTTAAATACCAAGAAATTCAAATTGTTCTTTTTAACAGCTTTTTTCAATTATATAGTTTCATCATTAATATGTTGATAATCATTGACATGAATTAAATATTCATATGCCTTTTATTTATTTTTTAAATTACATATGAAATTATATTTTACTTCATTCCAAAATCTTTTTCCTTTGATTACCACTTCTTTTCCTTCTATGGCTGTTTTTTGTTTGTTCTTTCACAGTTTCACTTTTTGTCCTTTCACTAAGAGAATGAGGTTTCCAAACTGTGTAATGTGATTCAGGCCTATAGATCCTATAGGAATGAAATTTCCAAATTATTTTTTAACAATATAATTATAAGAGAGAACTCAGGTTATTGAGATTATTTTCTGCTCCTTGCCTAATTGTGCTTCCACAATATTGAGAATATTGTACTCTATACTGTATCAAGAAGCTAAATTTCATACAGATGACAAAAACCACACTGAAAAACTCTTGTGGTATTTCTATTTATAGTTGTTCATGTTCTCTCATCTGCTGTGTCAACCCATATGCTATTCCAAATGAATGACTTCGAAACTGAGGCAAGCAGAATCCTTTCTTTTCACTTTGGTTTACTGGCAAATAGTGAGATGTTTACAAGAACTTCTTCCTTTCAGCAAGATCTCTGGGATGTTCACTATTTTGTGTAGTTTTCCTACTAATAGGTAGATAGAATATAGAAGTTAGCCCCAATCCTTTAAAATTATACAAAATATAGTTATTTTTTAAATGAAATAGATTTGGTTTTAGACAATTAAAATATCATCTCATTTTGATGGTGTTTTTAAAATATGTTGAGGGGCTGCCTGGGTGGCTCAGTCAGTTGAGCGTCTGACTTCGACTCAGGTCATGATCTCAAGGTTCATGGGCTCGAGACCCGTGTCGGGCTCTGTGCTGACAGCTTAGAGCCTGGAGTCTGTTGCAGATTCTGTGTCCCTCTCTCTCTCTGCTCCTTCCCTGCTCATTCTCTGTCTCTCTCAATCTCTCAAGGATAAATAAACATTAAAAATTTAAAAAAAATATATGTTGAATAATAAAAAGTACATAAGTAGACAGTGACCTAAGTTAATAAATTTAAATAATTAAACAATTTTTGAAGGAATTCCTACATGCAAGTTTTTTTTGTAAGAGACTCTAGATATAGTATTGGGGAAAAAACACACAAATCTTTTGGTCTCATAAAATCATACAGTTACAAAGGAGGAAACAGAAATGGAAAAATAAATGTGTATTCATTCAAATGAGGTTCATGAGAAAGAAATATTCTGGAGTGAAGTGGGTTGTCAGGGGAGATTCTATTTTTTTTTTTTATAGGCTTATGAATGAAGATCTTGTTCAGTAACATGACATTTGAGCAGAGAACTAAAGCAAGGGACACAAGTCATATTAGAGTTTAATCTCACAGAAGAGCATTCCAAGAAGAGAAGTGCAGAAACTCTGATGCCTGATGAGAATTATTAACATAAGTTAAGGTGGAATGAAACTAGATCATTTTCTCACACCATGCACAAAAATAAACTCAAAATGGATAAAGGACCTGAATGTGAGACATGAAACTATCAACACCCTAGAGCAGAAAGCAGGAAACCTCCTCCTTGACCTCCACTGCAGCAACTTCTTACTAGACACATCCCCAAAAGCAAGGGAATCAAGAGCAAAAATAAACGATTGGGACCTCATCAAGATTAAAAGCTTCTGCACAGCCAAGGAAACAACCTACAAAACTAAAAGGCAACCAACAGAATGGGAAAAGATAGTTGCAAATGACATATCAGATAAAGGGTTAATATCCAAAATCTATAAGGAAAACGCCAAACTCCACACCCGAAAAACAAACAACCCAGTGAAGAAATGGGCAGAAGATATGAACAGACACTTCTCCAAAGAAGACATCCAGATGGCCAACAGACACATGAAACGATGCTCAGCATCCCTCCTCATCAGGGAAATACAAATCAAAACCACACTGAGATACCACCTCACGCCAGTCAGAGTGGCTAAAATGAGCA